>NW_004797516.1:101300-102654 GCF_000002075.1 Aplysia californica | reverse complement strand
TAGAAAGTAAGTAATTGGGTTCGGAGTCGATTCCTACGATTCCTAGCTTTCAATAATCGGGAACCTAGCCGCCCAGCACTAGTTTCAACTAGACCTTTGCAACATCTGCTTTATTATTTCGCATTTGGTACTGTTTCAAAAAAGTTTCGTATTCTGTACACATATAAGTAGGAGCAACAAGGAACGATACAAAACCTATCTATCGTCGCCGGTGGCGAGCGGGTGGTTGGAGGGTGCCACTGGCAGGTCCTACTTCTTTACTTTCACTTTGTTATAATAGTATACAGCTGGCTGTCTTGCTTTTGTCTTTGCACTAAATGGCTACAAACAGCTGTGTCGATGTGCTTCTCTTTACTTGAACAAAAGAATTTGAGCCTGTTGCGATATCTATCAAATTATTGGCATTAGTCATACTCGATCGAGGACGCTTTAAAAGAAGAGAGAATTAACCAGCTAGACATGTCGTGTTATCTTTGTTTAAAAAACCCCCCAAAACCAAAATAAAAAACAAAACAAGAACAGCATAAATTAGTTACGAGTCAAACCTCTACTTGTTTCGTTCCGAACGCTAATAAAAGAGATAGAGCTCTATCCTTTATGGTATGTATTTACGTTCTTGATAAGCAATTTTTATTTATCGGTTTATTTGAAGAAAAAAAAAACAACCGCTATTAATAAAAAAGGAAAACCATATTTTTCTTCTAAATTTGTATTTATCTTAAATTGGACAGCCGAATAAATGGCATTTCCACTCTTATCAGCGAAGTGTCTGATATTATAACTGTAGGTGTCTTCATAGGGACTTTCGAAACAAGGGCTCGGTGTAAATTGTTCAAGGGCGTCTCTTTTACTTTACACAAAGAGCTAAGTTGGAACTTAAAACAGCCTCCTTGGTTGGAACGCTCTAAGGTTTGAACACATCCCCCGGGGCGGTGCCACAAACGGAAGTGTCTTTAGGCCTTTCCCAAAAGGGGGACATTAACCTGTTCTTATGCACAGTAGAATTATGAATTATAAATGGGCTGATTCAACAATGTCATGCACATAACTGTGATGCTGTTGCGAGCGCCGTAAAACTCTACTAAAACTAAAAACTTGGCGCTCATATGACCTTATGGAGTTGCGAGCGCCGTAAAACCCTCTACTATAATTAAATAAAACTAAAAACTAAGTTGGAACAACAATTTTGAATCTTTGCGAAGCTGAAGTATGCAGATAGTCGTCTCTGCGCTGTGTGGTTTGATGCTGGTTTCTGTCTCGTTTCGTGCACGCCTTCTGTCAATTATGGAAATTTATATTACAATTATTGTGCATGCTATACTGTTTGTCCTCTCTCTCTCTCTCTTTCTCTCTC
>NW_004797516.1:97727-100064 GCF_000002075.1 Aplysia californica | reverse complement strand
AGAGAGAGAGAGAGAGAGAGAAGAGAGACAAATTGGTTGTGCATCGGCGTTTGGACACCACCTTTGTGTGTATAGTACTTGCGATAAAGAATTGTACAGGTAGGTAGGTCTTTGCAGCCATTATTTTTCATCTCGTGAAATAACAGTGACATATTATGTAAAGAGTAACCTAGCTTTCTTTCTCTTTTAGTGTGAGTACTGTCGCATAGCGTGTCCCTAGTATTGTTGCTATGCCCTACTCTTAAGAATTTTTGTTTTGTTTTTTAGGTAAGTGTTTTATAGGGTTCGCATCTGAATAAGGTCTTACGAGCGGCGGGACATATTAAACATTTTCAGTTGGTAGAAAATTTTAGAATTTTGCCGGAGTGGCGGCCGAAGCCTACTCTTATCGATTTTGATCCACCAAGGGATCTTTAACGTGCGCAACTTGCACACGAGACCTCCGAGATTTTTCACTCTTGTTCGAGAAGGCTGGGTGTAGATCTTTTCTACCATAAGATCAGGGGTGTGGCTGAAAGACAGCAGTAAGAAGGAACCAATGAGTGACAGTAGAAAGGCTGCAGAAAGAGTGGGGTGAGGGTTGGGGGGTGGGGGCAGAAAGTGGAGACAAAAGTAGACGACAGAACATTATTAGAGAGCAGGAAAGGATGTGAAAGGAGAACATTTTAGAGAAGAAAATCCGGATTCGAACCCGGGAGCTATTGAACAAGAGGCAAACACTTTAAACTCTAGGCCACGAGAGCCTCCGCCCTCCACCCTGAAGACATAATAAGCTCGATTGTCTCTCGAGGAAAGCATCTTAATCGAGTGTATATATCCGTCCTCTCTGAAAGGCTGGAATAATAGATTAAAAGATCCATTTTTTTCTGTCAAGAAAAGGCAGACCGATTTTGTGTAGAACTGTTGTGTGAGAGTCCATGATGAGGAAAGATACTCGAGGAAGGATGAGAAAGAGAATGTAGAGGTGGAAGGAGGAGAGAAGAAGAAGGAAGGAGCGAGAAGGAGAGAAGAGAAGGAATGAAGGGGAGGAGAGAGGCAGGAGATAGAGAGGGGTGATAAGGAAGAGCAAGGATGTGTTTGTGTGTGTGTGTGTGTGTGTGTGTGTGTGTGTGTGTGTGTGTTAGGGGGGGAGGGAATGAAAAGGAATCTTGAGGAAATAAAATGAAGACACAGACTGGAGACTTACGTGGGGTTCCTTCTACCCTCGTCCTTCTTCCCACTGTTGTAAAATGCAGGTGTTTTTACGCTCCCATCGACACAATTTAGATAATTCAGGCCCAATCAAGGCAGAGGGGAATACACCCTCTCAACTCTCAACATAAAGGCAGAGGCACTCCATAAACATTTTCTCTCAACTCAGGAATCGAACTCGGGTCTTTCATCTGGGGCAGCGGAGCCCCTAACTGCTACACCTCAGACGCCAGTTTCTTCAACTTAAGTAGCTTCATCTATGGTCTTTGTAGCGGTGTGATAATAATAGTGTATTTAGGACATGTTCTTAGAAGGCCGAAGACTAGATTGTCCCTTCAGACCTAGTACATGTATTGGAGACCAATTAAAAAAAGAGGTAGATCAATTGGTAGCTATAGAGGCGGTATAGAGAGGGAGTGAGTAAGTAAGTAAGTAAGTAATAATAATGGTATTGTAAATGTAGATCATTTCCGGCCCCGTCGACGCAAGTTAGATCAGTTAGCGTATAGCATGTGAGTTACGTCGACTCTGCTTACCCAACGCGGGCTGAAGGCGAATACAACATCCCATCAGAAAGACCTCGACGATGCTCGATAAAAACCTCATCCCTCGTCGTCATCTCTCCTCCCTACCTCCTTTCTCCCCGTCTCTCATCCTAGATATAGTGTAAAGCGCATAGAGCCTGCTGATGAGCGGGGATATGCGCTATACAAATGCTATCTATTATTATTATTAGATCTATCCCCAATACGGGACTTGAACCGATGTCTTCTGTATGCAACAGCGAGGCCCCTAGCAGCTCTACCACTGGCGCAGATTGAAACTGCTTGTTTGTAGGTTGTCTTGTGTGTAGTTCTCTACCCGCGTAACTCACCCGCACACACACACACACACACGCACACACCCGAGCACACAGGTGTCAGGATCACTTTCTCTGTTTCCCCACTCACCCTCTTGCTCTCTCTCTCCGTTCTTTTTCATGTATTGTAGCTCACCTGTGAGATCCCCCTCTCTCTATATCATTCTTTCTCTCTCTGTCCCTCTCTCTGACTATCTCTCTCTCTGACTCTCTGACTCCCCCTCTATCTCTGACTCTCTTTCTCTCTCCGACTATTTCTCTCTTCAGTCTATCTCTCTCTGACTGTC
>NW_004797516.1:92297-93468 GCF_000002075.1 Aplysia californica | reverse complement strand
AGAGAGAGAGAGAGAGAGAGAGAGATAAAACACGATCTCTATAAATGAAATTCTTAGCTCAGCCGATTACACAAAGTAGCCTACATGTAAGTATGACCTGATTAGAAATATTTAGAACACTGAAAACACAACAAAACAGAACAGACAAATTAACTGAAGAGACAGTTCATCTTGTTTAATTATGGAGAGAGCGGCTCTCTTTGGGGGGTTGCTAACTCAGTGCCGTTTTTGTGTGCACGAACTAGCCACTTTAAGACTTTATTTAGTTCTCAGACCTTTACATTTTCTGAACAGAGACGGAATTAGTGCAATTGTATTTATTTTCACTCTTAGTATACGTCGAGCCAGGTGAGCGGCACTAAGAAATAATGCAAAGTTGGGGAATTTCAATACTTTTAGTTGCCCTTTTTCATCTTGTTACTTTTTAGTTTCGTTATGACCGTGTGTGTTGGAATCAAAACTGCACCAAAAGCCGTTTCGAAGTAGACTTGAAGTACTTCTTGAAGTCTGATTCCCTCGTTCCTCTTTAGGAGATATAATCGTGTTCCACTTATCTATTTTCGTTATTGATAGTTTGCATTTCTCACACCAGAACGACACAAGGCAGAGAGATCATTAAAGAAGCTGGCTGCTTTGTCCTAGTAAATCAGAATCAACTCGAAAAGCTGTGTGGAATTCTTCATCTCTGCTAAAAGACGAAAGTACTCCCCAGAATAATTTTAATCTTTCCCACACGTGGAAACAGAACTCAAATCTTTCGCTTTGCAAAGCGAACAGCTCATCCATTTTAACGCCCACTCTGGACTCCTTATCTCTCAATGAAAAGAGTAACATCGTTTATTTCCTTTCCACCTGTGCCTTATCTATCTCGTCCACGAATGACACCCGCCCCAACTCTTTATAAAATACATTTACCTGAGTAAACATCCCACCTCCTTGAGTGATCTCAGCGAAAAGGTATTAAAAATATATGGGGCACTATTTTTAATTTTGAAGTTTTCAGTATGGCATTGATACTATTTTTGGAACGGATGAATCACAGCATCGGATCGCCCTCAGGACTTTTAGGCTTAAGGCCAATGTTGACTTATAAAAAGGGTAATACATGTATTTTTCTTCCATCTAATCTACCACAGGTACGTGCACCACACACACAAACACACACACACAC
>NW_004797516.1:89141-90169 GCF_000002075.1 Aplysia californica | reverse complement strand
GAGTGTGTGTGTGTGTGTGTGTAAGTAAGAGTGTGAGGTGATGTACAACTCTTGTCTAGGTGAGTGCATCAGATATACTACACACTCACGTTCCTGCGGGTATGGCGCGCGCATGCCACAACGCAGGTACGCTGGAACGACTGAACGTGCCTTGAAGGAGAAAGAGTGAGGGGGGGGGGTGGAGCAGGAAGGTGAGTAAGTGAGTGAATATGAGTGCCTGCGAGAGTGAGTGGGTGCGTGTGTGTGTTTGTATGTGTGTGTTTGTATGCATGTGCATCCGCGCGCGCGTGCGTGCGTGCGTGCGTTCCAGGCTGCGTGGAAAGTTGGCTTCATCAAGCCAAGGAAAAGGCATCTCCTCACCTACCTGTGCGTGCCGTGTTCGCGGAAGTAGTGAAGTAGTGAAGTGGGTGTACCAGAAAAGATCGCTCCACAAAGTGGGTCTGTGCACCACAGACTTCAGCAGCTCACGTCTTGTTTCTCCCTCCTGTTTTTCATTCTTCATACGGGAGGGTGCTTTGTTGATGTGAGCGTTTAACTGTGCGCGTGTTTTGGTCATGTTATGTAAGTTTTGCTTTATTGTGAGTGTTTAAATAACTGTGTTCGCGTTTTGGTCGTTTAGTGTAAGTCTTTCTTTTTTCTGAATATTCAATTAACTGTGTGTTTTGGTCATTTCTTGTAAGTTGTGCTTCATTGTGAGTGTTCTTTTGTGCCCGTAGTTGGTTGTTTAATGTAAGCCCAAATTCTTCACCTTATTCATTGTCACCATCACTGCATTTCTCACCCTGCATTAGTGCATGAACATACATTTTTCACCTTTCCCTATCCTGGGCAAAACCTCTTGATATGGTTTCACGTCTAAATCCTCTGTACTTGCGAACAAAAGATAGAATACGGTTAAACAAAAACCCTTGCCTGTTACAGCCTACCTCGAACAATTTAATATATGTTGCATCGGAATAGACCTGTAATAAATTATGCCATATTTGACATTGTTTATGGATTTTGGGCCGCTTTACTTCTTCCACTGT
>NW_004797516.1:82551-84401 GCF_000002075.1 Aplysia californica | reverse complement strand
AAACAAAAGAAAATCCATCCTGGTTAAGGCATGTCACTGGTCTGCAAAACACGATGTTTGAATTTAAAAAAAAAAAACGTTTTTAACTTTTCCGTTTTTGAGTACCTAACTATCCAAAGAATCGATAGCGCCTGACGTTTCCTTGTAAAAAAGTCAAAAATTCAGTTTTAGAGACTTTTTCCAGAGGGCACCCTTATCAAAAGTTGGCGCGTTTTCTTGAGATCCGTCCATATTATTGGACCCTGAGAACTACTATGTGTCCGTATGACTTGGCGCATCATTATGTCAACTTCTTAGGTTTGAGAAAAAAACGAGAGAGAGAGAGAGAGAGAGAGAGAGAGAGAGAGAGAGAGAGAGAGAGAGAGAGAGTATTGGCTTATCGGTATTCCGTAGCAAAGAATCTGTTAACTTGCTTCCCTAACGTCTCGGATATTTTCGGTAATTCTCGGCAATAAGTTGTATTAGAAACCTTCCAGGTTGTGCCTTTTTTCATTTTGTACACTCAACCATAGTCCGTCTGTGAATCTGTGGCGGGTCGGTCGGCACAACCTTGCAAATCGGCTAAAATCTGGCTAGTTACGAGGGTATCTTCCTCCTTCCTCTCATTCACTAATTCTTTCCGTCTATTTTCGGGATTTTGCTGAGGCTGGAAATTCTGTACGTTGATCAAGGAATCTGAATGGCGAATGTAGAAACAAAATCAGTAGCAGGAAGAAACTTTTTTCAAATCTGTTTAGATCTGGAGAATATGTCAGTATGATGTTTATACCGAAGCAGGATAATGCTGCCGTGCAAAAAACTGATACTCAAATAAAAGATAAATATAAGTGGTGCTCTGAGGCTGTAGCATAAGGCAATCGAATGCGTAAATGGAGGAAAATTAGAGTATAGACTTGGTGTGTCCTCTAGATGGATGTCCCCGGATTTGCGTAGTCTACTGTAAATGATTCAATGTCAAATTGAAAAGAGGCCATGGAAAATGCCATTTTCAACCCTCGAAAAGCTCAAGATTTCCATTTCTTCCCGAGACTTTTGCTCTGCCTTGAGCCGAACTATAATGTTTTTCTTTTGATAATTTGTGTCGTGCACGTTTGTTCAAATCCATGAATGCTGAAACATGGTTTTGACATTTGATGTTCTAGCCTTTCCACAGGCCTGGATCAGGATTGATTTTTTTATAGTCAAAGGAAAACTAGTTAAATCTGACTGTTGTACCAAAGTCACACAGGACGTATCAGTGTCCTTAGATAGGTATACTATTGTCAGAAAATATGTTTTAATTAATATGGTTTTTATTGGTACGGGCCATGGGTTTTGAAGTCAGTTTGGCAGTCACCATGCATTCAAATCCACATTCAATACTGACTGATAGATGATTTGAATAACAGTCCATAAACGCTTTAAAAGACACATCTCATCTCACCAACACTGTTCATCTTCATTTATGCAGGTTTACCCACCATAACGAATTTGACGGAAATTTCCGCAATTTTTCTCAGTTTTATTAAAATTATACGGTCGAAGCACCCTTGATTCCGATTGTTCAAATTGTACGTGCCGTTCGGCCACTGCAACCCTCTCCCACCCTCTTGGAACATATTAAGGAAGAAAAAAACAATCCGTCCCTTACACTCTACGTCAATACAATACGTATTCTGTGTACAGAGCCTTTGCAGACTCTCAGACGCCTCTTGGAAAAGCATAGCTGCACCAGTGCCAGGATTTGGTCTGAAGCATAGAGAACTGGAGTCGCTATAACTGTATAATACAGCTTGACAAGTCGTTTAAAATTTCCTGCTTCTACGCAGTAGGAGACGACGCAGGCCAGTGGGAGAATATATATATATATA
>NW_004797516.1:81416-82298 GCF_000002075.1 Aplysia californica | reverse complement strand
TATATATATCTTTATATACCTAACAAGGGATCATAATTTTTGGAAATTTGAAACTACATTGGATTAACTGCGACGTGCAGCAGAGAGAAATGATACCTGCTGAGTTACACAATCACGATCATGAGCTTATAGCATGTTCTGTTGTTCCTTCTGTTTCTGCATTTAAATTCGTCAGGTTCTGAGTATGTTTTTCTGTTTCTCATTGACAGAACCATTGGCTGACGTCATCTTGTGCTTCCTACATCTCGGAACCACTGGGATCTCTTTGGATTAACAGCTCTCGTTTTGACTGAGGTAAACACATTTTCTTAGTTTCAGTTTTTGTATGAATTTTAAGCCACTTGCAACACAATTAGGTCGTTCGTATAAGTGCAGACGATTAGAGGTATTGCTAGACAACAAATTAAAGGAGGAGAGATGATGATGATGATAGGTGTTTGTAAGGAAAGAAGTTAACATTACCAAGCCATCCGCCAACCACCCACAAAGATATTTTCATCGAAATATACACCGGTGTCTGCGGTGTAGCTGTTAGGTGTTCAACTGTCGGTGGCACAAAGGAGACCCGCGTTCGATTTCCCAATGGGGAAACTTTTAAAAAAACAACCGAGTATCTAGTTGTCGCTTGGATGTATCGCTCTCAGCCTTGGTATAAAAAGCATGCCCGGAAACCGCCTCCTGAATTATCTAAATGTGAGGCAACGTAGTGGAATCAGGTTCTCGTCAAAATAATGAAATCGAAGAAAACAGCAGTTTTCTCTCTGCTTAGCAATTTTTATCAATTTTTTTTAAAGGCTCAAGACCTTTTATGTCCAGTTACAAACACATTCCTTTGAGGATTTCACCGAAAACGTTGATTAAAGGCACAAAAATATAAATTTC
>NW_004797516.1:74581-79535 GCF_000002075.1 Aplysia californica | reverse complement strand
ACATACACACTCACACACTAACACACACACACACACACACACACACACACACACACTAACACACTCACACACTCACACACAAATACACCATGTACATTGTACACTTTTTTATTCTAGCCCTTATACTCCTTTTAAGCCTTTCCCCTTTTCATTTCTCTTCATCGCCTACCTTCTCTCTCATATTATCTTCAAACATCCTCTTCTCACCATCAGCGCCCACTTCCAGAAAACACCCTGACACCGAACACTATCAAATCTCTGACCCCAGTTCCTCCCCCTGACACAAACTCTCCCCCGCAGTAGTCACCCCTGGGTAGTTATTCTGTCCTGTAGTTGTTTCCCTTGACAGCTTTTGGCCATTAACAACTAGATTTATTGGCCCCTTCCCCTGTGCTGATGCGGCCCAATACTCAGGGTATATTTAATGATGCGGCAAAGAAGTAATTTCTCGGTACAGTCTTATATAGCGGTCCATGATATTTTTGGCGTGGGTACACTGTTATGGCAATCTTTATTATTGGCATACTCTAACGGTGGTGTGTATGATTTCCAAGTACACTCCTATGGCATGTTTGGGGTTTTATTTTAGATGTAAGTTTTTTTGTGGCTTCGGTGGTCTAGTTATTGGGGTCTCGGACTCTCAACCGTGATGTCGTGGGTTTGGAAATCCCGTTATTGGCCCGACATTATGTTGTCCTTGGGAAAAGCACTTAACCTGTATTTTCTTTACTCCACCCGTGTGGGAATAGGTACCCAGCTATAGACAGCGAAAGACCTTGTCAGTTTGTTTGTGTCTGAGCGCGTGTGATCCGCAGTTTGCTCTATAATATGCTTCACAGGGGGTCGAGAATGTTTTTGGGTGTTCTCATAACGTCTGCTAGGGTGTAAAGCACCGTAGAATCTGTCCAGAAACGTGTCCCATTCAACAATTTCCAGCGCCGTATTCGAACCTGTCTGGAGAGAAATAGTCAATACCTGGAGCTTAATCTTGATAACTACCACCGTCCCAGATTCCATTGCATGGTGATAGCTATGTGTTATTAATACAATATAGTTATGGTGATGATTTTATTCCTTTGAAGAGACTGGCCAAATGGGAAAATGCGTGTAAAGTGCCTTTACCAAGGACACTACCAAGGAACAAGTTTAGTCTCGGAACCCCCGAACCTGCAATCTCACGATTGCAAACTACTAGACTACTGACGTCACCGCTGCTGCTGCTGCTGCTGCTGATGATGATGATGATGATGATGATGATGATGATGATGATGATGATGATGATGATGATGATGATGATGATTGTGTCATTCTCATAGAGAACGGTATATAAATTCAGTAGCCCATGTTGGCCCATTCGCAGCTTGCAAGCCCCCCCCCACCCCCCCCCTTTCTCTGTCTGTCTGTCTGTCTGTCTGTCTGTCTGTCTGTCTGTCTGTCTGTCTGTCTGTCTGTCTGTCTGTCTGTCTCTCTCTCTCTCTCTCTCTCTCTCTCTCTCTCTCTCCCTCTCTCTCTCTCTCTCTCCCTCTCTCTCTTTCTCTCCTTTCCTTCACTCTATCCCTTTATCTGTCTTTCTGTCTTCCTCCCTCTCTCTTTGTCTCCTTTTCTCTCGATATTTTCCTTTCTTCACTTCTGTCTCTTTTATTTTTTTTTCTCCAGCTCCCACTCCCATCCCCTCTTCCAATCTCTCCCTTCCTCATCTCTCAGCCCCTTCCTTCATCCTCACCCTCCTCCTCCCCGTCCCTTTCCCCGATAAAACCTGCACGACCGATGGCTATTTTGAGCTCATATGTTCAGGATCTGAAGGTTTATCTTCAGACTTTTCCCCCCCGAAAAACCATGTTAGAATTATGTTTTTTTTTTATCAGGATGGTTTCTCGTAAGTTGACGCTGAGCGTAAGAGGGAAAGGTAAGGTGAGGCAGGTGTGGGCCTCGAGAGACGAAAGTTTGCACATGATAAGACCGGCGCGGCCGATGGCTATTTTGAGCTTATTATGCACAGGGTCTGGAAGTCAATACCTTGTTTGTTTTCATATTTACCCGAACAAAAACCCAACTTGCTGTAGTTATATTTTGTGTCCATACGGGGTGCTCGTGTGAAGAAAATTTTAAGGCTTAACTGATAGATATCAGGTCACCGAAAACTGTAGTTGAACGAGAAAAGGTTGGGTTTTTTTAAATTCAAGGTGGATTTATGCTTGGATTCGCATTGATAGATGTCCGACGTCTCTTGGCGCAGGGGTTAGACACTCTGCCGTCACAAGCAGAAACATGGGTTCAATTTCCGTGCGAGGAGGGTTTTTCATATTGTTGTTTTTTACTCGAGTGTCTTTGTTACTATGTTCTCTGGGAATTTGTATCTTTCTCAACTCGAGTAGGCCCAGACAACCGGACTGATAGTCCGAAGAATCCCACCGCCTCTTTGTTACTATGTTCTCTGGGAATTTGTATCTTTCTCAACTCGAGTAGGCCCAGACAACCGGACTGATAGTCCGAAGAATCCCACCGCCTCTTTGTTACTATGTTCTCTGGGAATTTGTATCTTTCTCAACTCGAGTAGGCCCAGACAACTGGACTGATAGTCCGAAGAATCCCACCGCCTAAAGAAGCTAAGTTGTGTAGATAGAGACGTGGAAAAAACCACTTAATCACAATTGCAATATCATATGTGAGGCAGCGTGGTGGAATCAGGCTGTCGTCAAAATAATCAAAATGAAGAAACTTGCCTTTTTTCGCAGGTTTGTGAATTTTTATCAAATTTTTCTTTTTTGGCTGAACACTTTTCATGCCCATTAAAGAACTCATTTCTGTGTTTATTTTTCTGAAAAACGTTGATGAAAGGCACAAAAATGTTAATTTTCAGTTACCACGATGGAAATAACTAATCTTTGGCGGCCATTTTCTCACTAATTTTACCTCTGAAAACCTTCTTTAGCAAATATCTCGACTTGTATTCAAGATAAATGGATTTTTCCCCTCCAAATAAAGACAAATGGACAAGCTTTAAGACGATACAAGTAACCCCATATGCCCAAAATTGATGAGAGCCTGATTCCACCACGCTGCCTCACATATTATTATTGTGGGTAGATGCCGATCTGTCCCAACACGATCTGATCTCCCAGGAAAAACAATGTTTTTAATGTTTTGTCTTCTTACTGTCAAGTCTCAAGGTCTCCGACTCGGGTGAAATAATTTTCAAGATAAAATTCATTGGGGTGAGTAAGTATGTAGGCCTATAGTTTTTTGGGTAAAAGTACATTCGATCCACCCCACCCTCCCCCTTTTACTCATTTTCTTTAACTTATTTTCGCACACGACGTTTTTTGAAACATTTGTATTCAGTGGCTTCACGGAGAGTGGAGATCCTCTGGGTTTGCGTTAGTAAAAATCCGAGTGAGGGAAGCACAGGAGTGGCAAATGTTTACTTTAGCCTTTTATTTTGATCTAAATGTTCATGATCTCCTGCGGCTCCTACTTTGCCCGTTCTACGGGAGATGAATACTACAGTCGGAGATCCCGCCCCTTAAATGAATATACATTACCAAACATTGACAAAGGAAACTTTTTTGAGCAGGTAAACACCAATCTTAGCTCTTCATTAGGAACTTGGTTGACCTTGTGTGTACATCCAGGAGCCCTTTCTCTGTTGTGCTACATTTGTGTCGCCTTGACCTCAAGCGTGAAAGACGCAGCTTTAAAACATGTGGGAGAGGTGGGGGTGGGAGGTTGGAACTTACTTTTAATCTCTCACTCATGGTTATTTCGGAATGCTTGGTCCGCTGAAAAAAGGGGAGGTTATGGGAGGGGGGGTATGTCAAACAAAAATGACCTCGTTTTATCCAGTATTCGTTGTGAGGTAGCGTGGTGGAATCAGGCTCTCGTCGAAAGAATGAAATTGAAGAAAACAGCAGTTTTCTCCCTGTTTAGCAATTTTTCTCAAATTTTTGTTTTTTGACTAAACACCTTTTGTGTCCATTTACAAACACATTCCTTTGAGGATTTCACCGAAAACGTTGATCAAAGGCACAAAAATATGAACTCTCCAGCTATTGAAATTTACCAAACTTTGGCGTCCATTTACTCGTTAATTTTAATTTAACCTCTTAAATCAGGTTACCCCACCTCCTTCAATCCACAATATCTCCACTTCTATTGAAGATGGATGGGAAATTTTTTCAGTGAAAACAAGACAATTAATGAACAAGCTTTAAGATGATAGGAATAATTCAATATGCCCAAAATTTGACGAGAGCCTGATTCCACCACGCCGCCTCACGTTTGATAGATGTCAGTCCGACTTCTCCAACGGACATGTCACGATTACACAGACTCGACAGGTTTCCTAAACAATTAATAAAACTCTTTAAATTAACTCTTAGTATACGTACGGAAGGCTATTCCTCTTTTGTATGTTACGGGTGGTTGGCGGGTGCTCTGATGTGGTTTGGTCATACGTTTCTATCAAACATCAGCTGCGCCCTGATCTCTCCTTCTTTTGTGAGTTGGTTACTCCCTTGTACCACCTCTAATCATCAGCACTTATAAGACCTAATTGTGCTACAGGTGCCGTAACATTCTTACTAAAACAACTTCTGTAACGGAGGCGTCACTGTCACACAGACACCACTGGTTTCTTGAATAAATGGTGAAGCAGTTTAATCTAACTATTATAAGTAGTTATTATGGAAGGCAGCCAGTTTTGTCATCTAGTACTTCAGGATCACAAACTTCCCCTATAAATACCTCAGCTCCTATTTCACCTGTTTGCGTAACATAGGAACGTAACTCGGAAGAAATGGTATATCTAAGCAGTAAACATAGTTTTATTATAGATAAGATGAGTTTGCTGAGGTCTGGTTGCCTTGGTTGTCTTTGATATGACAGTAAACAGCTGGGTGGTACTGTGAGCCAACTGAACTTGCGCATAGTGTACTAAAAGGTAACGATAATAATA
>NW_004797516.1:69143-72794 GCF_000002075.1 Aplysia californica | reverse complement strand
TTTTCCGAGATTCGCGAAGACTGTTTCCGGAAATTGCCGAGGACCCGACGAAGTCATTTTCACTGTCTTTGCAGAGTCGCAGCTGCTGGCCGTTCTAAAGTATTGAATAATCTTGTTCGTGCCTCTGGCCCAAAAAGAGTTGTATTAACTACAGGTGGTCCTTCTTTTTAACATGAGTGCACGCTTGTTCAGCACCGGCGTTTTCGGGGTTCATGTAGACTTCGGAAACTGCCGATTTAATCCGCAGTGACAGTCTGGTGGCAAAGAAAGTGCCGGTCCAATCGGCCTTTGCCAGTGCATGTAATAGGGTTAAGGCTGGTGGTGGGCGGTTCTTGATTACTGCAAACTAGGAATCGTGGAATTAACTCCGAACCCACTTTCTTTCTTCTGTGGTGATTTCTTCCGGGTGTCCATGATTTCTTCCAGTGGTTCCGACCCCTAGACAATTTAATGATTGTGTCCCACAAAGTAGCAATTTTATTACTCCGATGAATCCAACAACTAGTCAGTCCCAGTTACCTAGTCGGCTTCAAGTAGCTTCAGGATCCAGGATAACCCCCACTTCGAAACACAACGAGGCACCAACATTTTTCTTTTAAAAACAAGCTTTAAAAAAAGAAGAAAATTTTAATGAACAATATGTGAGGCATCGTTTTGCAATTTGGCGCTCGTCAAAAATAATAAAATCGAAAATATGGACATTTTCCCGACAGTTTTGCAAATGTTGTTCTGATTTTTGTTTTATTGATTCAAAACTTTTTAATGTACTTTTAAAAACAGATTACTGTGTGGGTTTTACTGAAAAACATTGATTAAAGGCGCAACAAATGTACATTTTCAGTTTCCAGAGACCATCAAGCTTTGGAAATCACCAAACTTTGGTGGCCATTTTATCGCTAATTTAACCTCTGAAACCAGACGACCCCGACCTCCTTCAATCTCAAAATCTAAACTTCTATTCAAGATAGATGTGTATTTTTTTCTGCAAAAGATGGCCAAAATGAACAAGCTCTAATATAATACCACTAACTCCAGATGTCCCAAAATTGACGAGTGCCTGATTCTACCGCGTTGAGAAACATTATATCTAATTGGTAATCGTTGGTTGATGTAAAAAAGAACTTTTCCCCTGTAGCACTAACCGATGGAATCGATTCCGGAATCGATTCTTCGCCTAGCCAAAGATAGTAAATAACAAGATGGGCCACTCAGCCAAAAAAGTGTCAGCAGGAAGTATGCTCTTTGCTTCAGATGGCGCTGCAGTCTGTTTTGAAGCTCTCTTTCGTTTTTCCAGAAGAAGAATAGGAATAGCACCTCCTTGCGTGCGCAGATCGACTGCTGTTCATCAGCAGTTCGGGTTCGTTCAGTACGGAGTTTTAGTTTTAAAAAATTTTAATGACCTCTCGCCTTTCATTCTAAAGTCAAATTAAACGAAGAAAACAATCACCCTTTCCTCCGGAAGAGGTTTTTTGTCAGCGTAACCATTTTAACAAAGCGTTCTTCCGAAATTCATTCAAAAACTTGCTAGTTTCACTTTGATTTTTTTAAACTCAAGTAGGATAACTCTGTTCGCTAAAGGTGAGCTTTTGCGAAGAGGGCGCCACCGAATTTTGAGGACACTTTTTTAATTGGCTCAAAGAGAGAAGTGGCCCCTCTTGTTATGTAGACTCTTTGGCCTAGCTAAGGCTATTTTCTGTTGCAACAAAAATATATGGGTTCGATACTAATGTGGGTTACGTTTGCCTTATATCGAGTTTTCTCGTCTTTCTGCTGAGTATAATGGTGTTGGTTTAAAAGTAAGTCCTCTTTCAATGTTTTTAGGTTGCTCGAGAGGCAGGACCTACTATTAAACGTCCGTGTGCATTAAGATTAACTACAACAACAACAAAAATAATAATAATAACAACAACAATAAAAATAATAATAATAAAACAAAACAAAACGTGCGCAGAGTATTCGAAAAGCACGAATACTGGCTTCACACTTAGCAGCGCTGATGAAGTTATTAAAATTTTGTCTAATCAAAATCATACAGCACTTGTTGGAGGAAGGTTTGATCAAAATTGTGTAGACCGGGACGTAAAATAATGCATACGTTTAAAAATAAAAACAAAATGGAGAAGGGTTCGATTTCAACGGAGTCTAGCACCATGCCTCCACCATGCCTCTTACGCTAACGCCACTGCTGGCGGCAAGGCACATGCCTGAGATCGATAATGTCATTGAGAACTTGACCCCATCAATCAGAGCGTCCAGCAGCCTGCCTGGCAGTCCGTCTTTCGACTCTCCGCTTGCCCCCTCCCCAACTAAATCGGGTTCCCTGATAAGTTATCTTTCTATTGTTTCATTGCCTTGACACAGTTTCATACTGCGCTTTAAGAATCTTGAGATTGTGGTTTGTTTTGTTTTGGTAAGTGTTTTTTTTTTACGGCGTTGGCAACTGCATAAGGTCATGTGAGCGCGCGAGGCACATTTTCAGATTGGTAGGAATTAATTTTGAGTTTTGCCCAGGTGGTGACCAAAGCCTACTCTTATTATCGATTTTAGACCACCAAGGGATCTTTAACATGTGCAACTTGTTTTGGGGACCTCTGAGATTTTTTTGCCCTTATTCGAGAAGGCAAGGTGTTAGATCTTACCTACTCTCAGATCAGGGATGTGGCTCAAAGACAGCAGTAAGAAGGAGCAAAGGAGTAGCAGTAGAAAGGCAGCACAAAGAGTCTGGAGCTCAGAGCAAAGGGGAGGGGGGAAAAAGCAATTTAATGGGGGATGGGTGGTGGGGAAAGAAAGAAGAGACGAAGGCAGACGAAGGAATATGGTTGGAAAGCAGGAAAGAAGGCTAAAAGTGTACATTTTAGAGAAGAAAATACTCCGTCAGGTTTCTAACCCGTGACCTATTGAATGAGAGGCGGAAACCATAAACTCTATCTTAAATATGTCAATCGAGTAGTCAATTCAAAACGAAACTCATGATTGTCTGCGTTCTAAGGAAAGCTACAAACCGAGTATTTCGGTCTTTCTGCTGGGATCATGCATCTCTCTCAGCCTGGGTTGGTCCTGTTAGGTAAGGCTGAAGCCCGCCTCCAAAATGATGATGTAAATTGTATCCCTGGGGCAAAAAACGTCTTCCTTAATTTTTCTTTTTCTTTAATCTCTTCGCTACAGGTTTAATCAGACAAGTCACCTCATCTAGATCGGACCTCTTCAAAAAATCTCGCTTGGCCGCCGCTAGTGGATCGTAGCCTTCACTGGCTCCGACCCCACCACCAGCCACCACAACCACAACCACAACAGCAGCCACCGCTGCATTATAATGTGCATCTTCATGGAGGAGGAGGAGGACGACAACAACAGCAGCAGCGGCAGCAACAGCGGCTCCGCGAAGCTGCAACTGAAGCAACACCACACATGGCTCATCCCACGCAGGATCCTCATGATTATCCTGGCGTTTGCCATCATCTTCTTCTTTCTCGGGATGGTCCTTATGGCTATTGGTGGAGGGATTGGTAGTACAGGGTGAGTTGTTGTTGTTGTTGTTGTTGTTGTTGTTGTTGTTGTTGTTGTCGTTGTTGTTGTTGTTGGTGGTGGTGGTGGTGGTGGTGGTGGTAGTGAAAGCTATTATGTTGTCGTATTTGTTGTTTTTGTGATGGT
>NW_004797516.1:62462-67942 GCF_000002075.1 Aplysia californica | reverse complement strand
ATCATCATCATCATCATCATCATCATCATCATCATCATCATCATCATCATCATTATCATCATCATCATCATCATCCTCACTGCCTTTCTCACCCTGGATCAGGGTATAGGCCAGAACTTTTTCATAATCCTACCATTGTTGGCAAGTTTTGTTAATGTTTGATTTGGCCATTTCTTTACCAGGATTTTCCCACACTATACGAACTGGCCCAAAATAGTCAAGGACCAGGCTTTGAGGGAGGGGGAGGGGGAGGGGAATCAAGCAATCAAATCGGGATGGAAAGAGTAGGAAGGAAGAGAAAATATGTCTTGTGTGGTAAGGAGGCAGGATTTGATCGTTTTTGTTTTTTTTAATTTTTATTTTTTTTGGGTAAAAGCGATTAACATCTCCTTGTTAGAAAAAAAACAACAACCAAAAACAACAACCTCAAAACAAAAACTCCCCTCCCTGCAAAAAAACAAAACAAAAAAAACAACACCCCCCGCCCCAATGAATTGTTGTTTATCTGTGTTTGTTTGCTCTTTGCAGGAGACGCAATGGAATGAGGATTTCGTAGACACCCCAGGCTACGCCAGCATAGGCCGGCCCTCTGCCCTCAAGTCGGCCGACTCCACCCTTAGACGGAATGGAACAGCCGGCCAGAAGAAGGTCACAATGGCGCCCGACGTAGGTCCTTACGGAGAGAGCCCGCCCAACGCTGTACAGGGGGGTGCTGGGCTCGCCGGAAGTCGACAGGACATCAACAGGAACCCTGCCTTGTACGGCGGGGCAGGGGGAAGCACTGGCTTCTACGGCGACGTAGGGGGCAGTCAGAGCGGGACTCTCACTAGGGGCGCTGGTGACAGCAGTGTGGGTACTGGAGGGATCCGTATCACCCACCTAGACGGCAGTCAACCTTTCCCTTCACCCGGAGGTCATGTGTATCAGACGGCTGGGCCAGGCCATGTTGTGTACTCCGGGGGTGGCAGCTCGGCCAGTAGCTCTATAGACACTTACGCTTACCCTAGAGGTGGTACGCTTCAAAGTGGACCTGAGTCGGGCTTCAGTGAGGTTTCTTCTAGATCCTTCCGTCAAGACGGCTCAGGCTATGACGCAAGTGGGTCTGGGTCTCAGTATTCCACTATCAGATCGATCCCCGTGACCCATATCGTAACGGACGCCCAGAAACAACAGCAACAGCAACAGCAGCAGGAGACAGTTGAGTACGCACGCGTGAACAAGCCAGCCCGGAATGTCCAAACGATTGCAATGGACGTGGGTGGTCCTCAGCAAGGCTTCGTGGTCCAGAGTGCCGGTGGAGGTCAACACGTGCAATCCTTCAGCTCCCAAGGTAGCAGCAGCATCAGCAGCAGCGGCGGCGGTGGTGGTCAAGTCCAGCATCAGATGCAAGGCCAGAAGTTCCCGGTGAACCTGGAAGACTTTGACTACGACAATCCTGTAGAACGCACGCCCATGATCCCACCCAAACAGGGCCAGCTCCAGGGCCAGTCGTACCACGAGCAGCAGATGCAGTACCAGCGACAGCAGAGAATGAGAAGCCAGCAAGACCTGCACGCCCCCAGGCAGCTCCACACGCAGAGCCTGCAGCGGGAGTATGCACGCAACCCTTACGTCGTTCAGCAGCAGCCCTTGTTGCTGCACGATCAGCACTTCCAGCAAGGACAGCAGCAACAGCAGCAGCAGCAGCAGCAGCAACAGCAGCAGCAGCAGCAAGTGCAGTATCATCAGTCGTCCCAGTCTTCTTCTTCCTCGTCACGGAATGTAATCCCGGCGGATGATGATTTGCCCGAGCCACAACCCCTTGTGTATCCCTCCGCCCGCCGTCCAATGACATTTGAGCAAATCTCCTCCTCCAAGATGAGCATGTACGACAATGTACTGTCTGGAGTGAAAGATGAAGAGGAAGAAGAGTAAATGAAGTGATGAAGAAGAAGAAAAAGAAGACGAAGAAGAGCAAGAAGAAATACAAGAACAAGAACAAAAAGGTGAGACAGGTAAAGAACGAGGAGAATGGCCTTGATGAAGAGAAAGAGGGTGGAAAAAGAGAGAACAAGGAAGAAGACCAGTTTGAAGTATCAAAGAGGAGAACGATAAACGGAGAGGCGATGTAGAGAAAAAAGGGAAGTTGAAGAAAGAGTGCAAGTTGACAGTTGCTACTAATGAAGAAGAAGAAGAAGAAGAAGAAGAAGAAGAAGAAGAAGAAGAAGAAGAAGAAGTAAAAGAAGAAGGAGGAGGAGGATAGGAGGATAGGAGAGAAATAACAGAAAAAGAAGAAAAGACCGCAAGGTAGAAGATTTTCCAGATCCTGAACAGGTATCAAAAATCCAGTTTGTCAATGTTTTCATACTTGTGGCTTGACTCTGAATTAATTGTTTGTATACCATTGCCTCTGACCTACCTGGTGCTAAAGATCTGAATACGTGTATATCCCTTATATACATATATTTTCTGTCGTTGTTATCTTATATCTGACACTGCTGTCTTGTTTGTCTCACTAAATCTGATAATTATTAATATTTCAGGTTTTTTCTTTACACATGTGCTATGTTCAATGCTTTTTGTCTCATCAAAATTGACTATTGAAATATATCGTTCTATTGTTGTATTATTGCATGAGCTGGCTGTTGTTTTGCTGAAGATTTTGCAAGGAATAAAATTGTTTAGCAAGGATCATGAGTAGGAATGAACTTAAACATTTTTTGGCCCATTTTGTTCATTCTTTAAGAGTTGAAGTTGATTAAAAATAGATCTAATGGTTTCCATGATCATTTTTTGTACCTTTTATCAAATCACTAAATCTCTGAGAAATTTAATTTACCTGTTCATTGTAATGTAAAGTGAAAACAATCTTCCTCGAGAATGCGTGGATCATTCAGTTAGTTTTTCCCCTAACTATGAAAGAAGCAAGCTAGACAGTTGAAATTCGACTTTAACAATGCCACTTTTCTACATAATCATTAGGCAAGTTGCCACACTTTTGGCATCTTTATTTGAGCTTCAAAAGTTCTTGATGACCTCGGATGGGACTCAAACCATTCTTTCTTCGATTTCAGATATTATTGCATCTTTGTCCCTTTGGAAACGCTGCCCTTTGAGAACTCTGTTAGACTTGGAAATAAAGAAAAGTCAGAGGGTGGTGTATATATTATGGTGAATAGAGAGGGTGTTGGATGTTGATGAATTTTGTAGCTACACATCTTTGTCATCTGAGTAGCCTTCACCGCTCTAGCTGTGCCCTGGAGCATTGCTACATAGCAAGCGGCGTTATCTTTTGGTATTAAAAAACCAAGTCAATTAAAAATGCTCTCAAGTTCTCAAAAACCAAGTCTATTAAAAATGCTCTCAAGTTCTCAAAAACCAAGTCTATTAAAAATGCTCTCAAGTTCTCACCGTTCATTGGAATTTTTTATTCAAAATTCTGTACTCAGCGTTCGAGAAAGATACATACAACATTGTGATTCTCCAAATGTCATAATTGTACGACAATTCCTTTATAGTCAGGGTAAAGAACTACTGAACGCCCCCTCGTACCTCGATGTAATTAAGTTTGTGTAAAATGTACAGGGGGTTCGTTAGTGGGGTGGGTGCGGTGCTGACACCAAAGTTGCTATCGACAGATAACTGTGTGTGCGTGCCTTGTGAATTTAAACAGTAGAATATGTTGAAGACAACTCATGGAATGAATCATCAGGCAAATTACTTTGAATAGTTTTTAATGTATTAAGTTGTCCTTAAACAGCATCTCGCCAGTGAATTTTAATTATTGATCCTAAGGAGGACACGTTCAAACTCCTAAGGATACGAACAGGTCTATCATTTCGAGGCGTGAGGCTCTTGCCGTGTTATGTAGGAAACAAAGAGAAAAGATTTGGAAAACAAGGAAGACAGTAGGTACATCGAAGCAGACATCCCACATGTACTTCTGCGCGTATTTTTCCAGGTGTGCTTTAAAACCGAAAGAGTGTGTTGAATCTCCTGCTGGTGAGTCGTTGGACACCCCGGCCCCCCCACCAAAAAAAAAATAAGGAGATAGGGAGACAACTCATAGTATTGGTTGAACAGAGAGAGTCATTATAATAGTTGCCTCCCCTAGTTAATGAAGTCGCTGACAAGAGCTGTGTCATCTTTCCATGGGAGAAAAATGGGAAGAAAAATTAGCCCCCCTTTTCCTGCCGAACATTTTCAATGATATAACATAATAAATATTATTAATAATGTGTTTATGTAGTCTTTGTTGTTCGTACTGTTTTAGCGAAAACTATGATATTACTGTAACAAACAATATTGTACGCATAAGGCACGTTTTATTTTAGTGTTGATATAATTATTATCCTCAGTTTTGTTCAAAGCTGAACACATAGTAGTACCGGTATTGCTTCCAAACTTTTTTTTTGTAGTGTTGAATAGATACTGTTCACAAGTTATGGGATATTTGTCTCCAACGGATGATGATTTTGTTACATCTGTTTACTAACCAGTGGCTGTGTACAAAAAGGTTGTTGTATATTTAGCGAAAGAGTGAACATATTGGTTATAGACCTATATATAAATATCATAATTTTGTGATGGCCCAAAAATCCATTGCACGCATTTGATGTAAATATTATATTACATTGTATATAAATATGCATTGTGTTGTATACATGTTTACTCTACAATATAGGAAATGTACAGAGAACTTGCTTAAACTGTATTAGAAGGGAAGGGAGAGGCTTTTAATTGGGATAATGCAAAAAATGTATAGACCTAAGGAAAAACGGACATCTTAAGGCTGAAACCGCAATTTGCAATTAATTTTGCGATTTGGAATAATTTTTGTGCTCATGTTGTTACAAGCTTTTCCATTTTTGTATGGTGTGTATTTTATAGTGTACAAACATAATAATGAGATCTCTTGAGCTCCTCAGAAATGTGTACAAAGTGATATTGTCATCTTCAAGCCTGATACGGTACATTTAAAATGGGCAGTGTGTTGTGTTTGTTATTTACGCTATCCGTTACCGCCAGGAAGCACTGACTACAGCATTACATAATTTTTGTACTTCAGCAAGATCAAGCAATAAATCAAGATAATTGTTTTTGTAAGATTTCAAAGCTCTTGTTTCTCCATCTACCCCTCTTCTCCTCTCCTCTCCTTTCATCCTCCACCAAAGATTCTACAGATATATGCCATAATGCAAAAGTCTGTTCAGTGTAAGCAAGATTACAACTTTTTGTAGAGAATAAAGATAAAAAATATGAGCTGAGGGTGAAGATTGAAGAGTGAAGAGCTGTTCTGTTTCTGTACCATGTCCTGGTACTAAGGTGGTTGAAAGTCAGTTTGGCTTTGACTGCTCAATTATTTGAGTGACATGTTTTTTTTGTTTTTGTTTTTGATTATGTGTTCAAAATGCCGTGATAAAGTGGTCTGTTCATTCTTGTTTATGTATGCATGTATGCCAGTGTGTGTGTATGTGTGTGTGTGTGTGTGTGTGTGTGTG
>NW_004797516.1:59203-62240 GCF_000002075.1 Aplysia californica | reverse complement strand
AGAGAGAGAGAGAGAGACAGAGACAGAGAGAGACAGAGAGAGGCAGAGAGAGACAGAGAGACAGAGAGACAGAGAGACAGAGACAGGGATGATTGTCTGCATTCATTATTAAAGCATGTTGACATTGCCTTAGGCTTGAGAATGATGTGAATATATCCTGTGCCAAGAGACGTGTATTGAAGCATTTGCTGTGTGATGTATGCTTAGCTGTCTTCACGCTTTGACACGCTTTGATGTAGATGTGCATGTTTGTCTGTTCTTGTACAGTGTGTCATTATACGGATGTGTATAGTCAAGTAACATGATTCATCAGGTTATAAATAATCTTATTGTAAAAGTTGTACTTATGTTAGTTTCATCATGGTTTGCTCTCTTAAAATTTCTTGGCTGAAGGAAAAAGGGCAGCGAATGAGAAATAGTTGGAGAGAGAATTCATTGTCACGAATAATTTTCAGGGTTAAATGACATCCAAACTGACCGGTTCACTTCTTTCAAAAGATTTTAATTTTGCCACAGCATTGATTTTGTATTATTCACATTTACTTGAGAAGAAACTTAATAGTGTGTTAACATCTAATACTATCGGTATCCTACGCAGTGAAAGTAAAGCAACTACTTGAAACAGAGAGAACTATAAAAATTTCCAAGGAATAGCTTTTTTTTGGGAAAAATTTGTTACATATGTCTCAGGATGCCTTAATATGTTTGATGAAAATTAATACAGTTTGACATTCATAGCAAATTGTATTTTGTGGGTCATTACAGCTACAGACAAACCTTCAGCTCAATTGAAGAAAATGTAAGATTTTCTTTGTGAGTGTGTTAGTAGTATGTCCCGCCCATCTCCAAAAAAGACAGGGCCAGGAGACTAAACCACTAAACCAACTGGGTAGAGAGCCTTGGATACAGTGATACTGCAAACAATCCAAATTCAAGAATGCCCTTTTAGGATGAGGGTTTGAAGAAGAATTAAATGGTCAGCATCACAGCTGCTGAGCTACTGACAAGCCTGATGATGTGGTGGATGATACTGTTCCTGACAGCTGGGTTAATTTGCTTGACAGAGTTGCCCTTTTTAAAGTGAGTGCTGTGTGCTTATTTTTAGAATTTTCATGTCCACAACACTACACCTCATCCTTACCACTTTTTTTTTTGAGGCCCTCACCGACTCAAAGTCTAGCTTGTTATATTATATTTATTTATTTCAAGTTTAGATTACTCCTAACCACAGGATGTGATGTTTATTTCCTTCTCCCACTGCCAGCAAGACTTTTCATATTGCATGATTATGTATCTGATTACTACATGTATCTTCTTCCATAATGCTTACATGAGGTAAGGCTTTTGCGCACAATATTTGTATTTCCTTTCAAGTGTGCGCAATGTGTTCATGTGTTTGATATCATATTCCATTGCATGATACAACTAACAGCCGCTCCGAGGTTCATATTTTTGCATATGGTAATGCATCTCTTGACTGGAAAAGTATCAAACTAGACAGAAATTAAGAGTAGATGCCTCCTGTTTGTGTTCTTTCTTAACTTTATATTCACAGGAGGAAATAACCTAGAAGCAGCAAGGTATAAAGAAAGGAATTAAGCCTCCCTAAAATAAATTATTGTGTTAATCTTGACGGACAAAGTTAAATCCGTAGTGAGTTAAGCACTGAATTGAATACCGTGAATGAGAATGAATATAAAATAAACGTAAAATATTATATTGGAAAAGAACATACAACGATATAAGACGTTGATACGATTTAAAAAACTCCCTATTGACGACCACAGTGAAATGACTTCAGCTTTTGTTTGATCTTTGGACTTACTCTTGAAAATAGGGGCTGAAAGTTTAAAGGTAAACAGTTCGCAAAGGACCATAGACTCTTTTGTTTTCAAATACAGTTTCTGAGAGAAAGGGAATTAAATAATTGTTTTGAATTTTTCGTTATGTCTTGTGCCCTATGATTTTTTTTCAAGATTTCCAAGACGATAACATGTTAAACTTTGCATCTTGTTTTGTGATAGTCATTGCTAGCATCCGCCACCTACACAACAGCATTTACTGATACTACCACGAAGTAGGACTCTAGTAGAATGGTACTCACATTTTTAGTGCCACAATATATTGTTTAATTATTTAATTTGAATAATTGATTGTATGTTTCCAATACTGTGCTTCTGTCTTGTTTTGTTATAGGCGATGCCCTTTGTATCTATCATAAGCTATCAAAAATGTAGAAGTGTTGTTTTTCCATAGGCATATCATACTTTCTTTGTCTCTGTTGTGCTCTGGGTAATTTTTAAAAACTTTATGCGCAGATCTGTCCTGTATATTCTATTATAATAATAATAATTATAGTCGACACACTGCTCTGAATGCAAACAAGAATCTTTGTTTGTTTTTATTTTTTCTGTTTGTGTTTCAATATCTCTGAGACTATTGATTGCCCTTCAAGAGAAGTCTGGAGAGCTCCTCCACAGCTCAGTCTGGAAACTTAATGATTTGATGATAGGTCCTTTCAAAACCCCTGCAACGCTTTTATGAATATGTAGCCGAAACTTATCAAGACAGTCACCCATTGTCAAGGAAAAAGATGGATATTTTAGACAGGTGGCTGTCTTACACTCCGTCATTATAGGCCTAATGTTTAAAAAATATGTAAGGAAGATAAGGCGATCTTATACCTGTGGCCGTTAGAGCAGGTTCGACGATTGTATGTTCCTTTTCAAGGGAAGTAACTTCCTCAGTTTATGTCAAAAGTAGTTTATACAGATTTACCTCTCTTGGACATACTCCCTCACATTCAGGCACAAGCGGTCTATTCATCAATAGCAATACATACATGTAGTAGATGTTTTACGGAGCCATCGACACAACTTATATCATATAATAAGAGGCTGGCCACTTGAACCCTGCCTGTCAGGACACACACACACGCACACGCACACCCACACACGCACACACACACTCAAACACAAAGGCACACACGCGCGCGCGCGCGTACACAATCACAGGCACCTGCACACGCTTACACACA
>NW_004797516.1:56511-58418 GCF_000002075.1 Aplysia californica | reverse complement strand
AGAAAAAAAAAAAAAGAAAAAAAAGAAGAGTTGAGAACGATGGATGTTTGATTGAAATAGTAAACCACACCAAAACACCCACTATTACCGCGGTGTTCTAGCAGTTCCCATACAAAGTTTTCAACTGAACTGGAAACCTCTTTCTTAATGTTTAGTTAGTGTATTTCACGTTCATTCGTATTTTTCACAGAAGTTGCCATCATACCCTTCCCAATGATAGGAAACAGCTTCCGGAACTGTTTAAAAATCATGGTTCAAATCCAATGGCTTTCAAAGTAGGCCTACTAAGTACCGTATTGTTCACTAGAAAAGTAATAAATATGCGTAGATCTGCTCATCTAATGTGGATGTCATAGTGTTTGCGCCCCCCCCAAAAAAAAAAAATTAAAAAAAAATTAATTAATTAAAAAAAAAATATATATATTTATATAATATATTGATAACAATTAAAAATCGACACAATTTAAATAATCTTAGAGGCGGTTTTAGACCCTGCGCCTGTCAGGGCAAGCCTTGGCTAAGAGGGATACGTCATTTTAACTGAAAGACTGAGATACTAAAAAATAATACTCCCTACAGCGGAATTAAACTCAGGTCTTCTGCCGCAAAACCTCTACATTACATTCATGAGCGTACTCATCTAAGATCGTTATTTGAGTTTCAAAAATGACTAATGGGGACATACCGCGAAAGGTTGGTAGAAAATTGTACGGAATTTGTATTGTGATCTAACCTCCCACCTCCCCCTACCTCCCCCCCCAAAAAAACAAACAACAACAACAACAACCAAACAAAAAAACCCAACAACAACAACAACAAACAACAAACAAACAAACAAACAAAATTACCCTTTTTGTGACTGCCTGACCCCAAGTAAGTTGACTTTCTTAGGGAATGTTGTATCACACTAAACCCGTGTTGGCCCTGACAGGCATAAATATTCAACGCCCACCTCCCAACTTCTAATCTAAATTGTGTGGATGGGTATATTAAAAACAAAACATATCTAAAACAAACAAAAAAGCTTAATGATGATGGCCCCTCTGAAGCATCACAAAGCTTTACAGTAACTCCTCCGGCCCGCTTGTTCTTTCTAATCTACTATTCCAGTGCCCCGTGGGACATACAGCGTTGCACGATGTTAGGTTCAACCGAGACAAAGACAACTGGCATAGGAGTGGGCAATACGCACACAGGGAAACCTCATGGGACAGAGAACCGTGCAAAAAGACACCCATCGAATTGGCTTCTCCTCCGTTCCGACGTCTCTTATCATCTACTTTGTGATCGCAGCATTGCTTTTTCTACGCTGGTGAGAGTGAAGCCATAGAATAATTCCACGAAGAAAGATCGTACCGTATTGTGTTTGTTGGCTTTGGGACAAATAGATGGGTGGCTAGACGCCCCCCAAAAAACAACCAACCAACCAAACAACCAAACAAAAGCGGCAACAAAACATCTCCCTCACACGAAACCACAAACAAAGACTCAGAACACGTTCGTCTTCCCACGCCCACTCCCACACCCCGGCCCTTCCCTCCGCTCTCCCCCTTTTACGCCGCCTCCAAAAACACTGATGTACTTTCCACCCCCTCCCCTTTCCCATGGTACACCCACGTCGCAAAAACAAACTAAAGACATTGACCCCCCCCCTCCCCCTATACCCACCTTTATCTCACCCACACCTTTTCATTGTCCACACTCTCACGCGTTTTTTAATGCATCAACAAAATTTAGATCATTTCGGAGGTTGGCTTTCGACCCTGCCTGTCAGGGCCAACCGGGGATGAGAGGGATACAGCTTCCCAGCAGAAAACCCGAAATATTCCATTAAAATTCGTGCGACAGTGAAGAAGCATCGAAAACCTACATAATATTATCTAAAACACAATAAATCCCCAATACCC
>NW_004797516.1:53089-56411 GCF_000002075.1 Aplysia californica | reverse complement strand
CCCCCCCCCCAGGATCTGGAATGAAGAAAAGTAAGACATAAGAATTGGAAATAATAACAAACTACCAAAGAAAGGAGACATTTTGGCGGAGTATTTTGTAACAATCGAAGTACCACACTCCCGCCCCTACCTAGAACAGATCCCGACTGATTCCTTGACCTAATAAAAGATGAAACAGATGAAAAACTAAGAGGCAATCAAGCTAGATCTCTCAAACATCGATCATTATCATGATGTAAAATAAATATCAACGTTATGCAGCATCATGGAAAATTCATTGGAATAGAACTCTCATATTCAACATGTTGTAATCCACTTCATAGACCACGGAAAGGCTTTTGACATCGAGGGAAGGGAACCACAGTGAAAGCTGATATGAGACATCCCAGAATCTAAGAGAAACTACATCATGTGGTTAGCATTAAAAGGATGAACTTTGATGAAACAAACTGTGGAGCCTTTCATGAAATTCAGCAATTGAGATGCTTCCAGATTCAGACAGGAGGACAGCAGAGATGTCTTCTCTCACGTTTTCTCTTGATTGGATCATGGAAGAGACTACAAACAGAACACGAAATACTATTCAGTGTATGTAACATATTATGGCACTAGCCAAAAGATCCATAATTTTCTGACGGCCTTGTTTTATTTCCATACGCCAAGAGCCAGACACTAAAAGTAAACGAAAAATAAACAAACAAACAAACAAACATACAAACAAACAGGTGATCTCAAACGTGTATTTTTGAATTTTGGTCTCTTCATTCATACCGGCCAATCTAAAATGTTTAAGTCTAGAACAACAATAGAGAACCTGTCACATATGGAACCCATCACTTGGAGAAGAATAATGTTTTTCTTATCTAGGAAGCCTAGTAGACGTAAACGGCTGAATAGAAGCAGACATCAAGACAAGACAATGTCACGAATACAGGCGAACAACATATTAACTGAACATTCAAATATTTGGAAAGCCAAAAACAAACAGAAAGTCAAAGTAGGAGTTTTTAATTCAAAAGTAACTTCAGAGCTCCTATATGGATATTTCAAACAAGGAATGGAACAACTGGTGCTCAAGTATTAAAGTTCAGACGTTGACTCTTAATAAATATCCCCAAAAAGTCTCCAAGATAAAGTCAGAAATTGAGAATTTTTAGATATGGCACGACAAGAACCATTTGTGGTTGAAATCGGGCAGCGTTGATGGAGCTAGACTAGGCGCCTCCTTCTGAAATAAGAGAAACAGCATCACGAGACAAGTTGTACTGTGACATCCTAAGGGAACAAGAGGCAGGGGTAGGCCACGGGAGACATGCACACTTAACGCAGAGAAGGATATCATTACGTCAGAGATGGTTCATAAAAGGAGTTACTTACTAAAATTGACCTAAACAGAGAAGGATGGGAATCGTTTATTCGTAGCCAATACCCACAAAGAGTAAAGACAATGATGACGTGCTTCTCTTTACTCAAAACTAGAAATAAACAACCAAACATAAAAGTCCATCGCAGTGTAACGTGCCTCTGTTTACTCAAAACTAGAAATAAACAACCAAACATAAAAGTGCATCACGCTGTCGTTATATTTCTACGTTCTCTTTATCCAAACTACACTGCAGAAAATTACCACTCTTCATTCACCCAAACACGAGTTTTTACACCCCGTCTTTTGGGTGGGTCCCCTGAAGCTGTCTCTGAGGACTGTGTGACGTCACATCAAGCGCACCGGGACCACATATTAATTATGACTTCCTCCATAATTCAGTTAGCTTCCACACAAATTACTTGCAGAAGTTCCCGTCTACCGTCGCGGTAAATCGCAAAGCTCGTAACTGCAAGTTACATAATTATACACGAGAGCAGAAAGACCCCCCCCCTACCCCCTTTAAAGTCAAGTTGTAGAAAAGCTTGGATTGATCATTATGACTTTAAAAAATTAAATACATTTTAACTGGTCGTTGCAGCAGTGACTGGCTTGCATAATGCCTTTTTGTAATTGCGGACCATATGTGAGGCAGCGTGGTGGAATCAGGCTCTCGTCAAAATAATCGAAGTGAAGAAACTTACATTTTTTCTGTTGGTTTATGTATTTTAATGAATATTTCGTTGTTTGGCTCAACACCTTTCATGCCCATTAAAGAACCCATTTCTATGTGGATTTGAAACAAAAACGTTGATTAAAGGCGCAACACATGTAGATTTTCAGTTACTACGGACTCTTAAGCTAAGGAAACAACTAATCTTTGACGGCCATTTTCTCACAAATTTTATCTCTGAAAACAGGTGACCCCCACCTCCTTCATTCGCAAATATCTTGACTTGTATTCAAGATAAAGGGATATTTTTTCATCCAAATAAACATAAGTGAACAAACTTTAAGATGATACCAATAACTCTACATGCCCAAAAATTGACGAGAGCCTGATTCCAATTTCCAATATTCGTGCAGTTACAAGGTTTACAACTTACCACAATATTATGTTTCAACTTAGGTTGGACACGCCATTTTGTTTATGGGGTGCCTTATCAGTCTTCACGCTACACGAGAGTTCTTGTAATCTTTTGGTGTGTTGTGAAAGGGAAGCTACGAAATGAGATTTATTCATGTGTAGAAGAACACATAACCTACCTACCTATAGACTTACACACCCACCTCCCTACCCTTTGCCGTCATGGAGCACATTCAAAATATGAGGTCAAGTATATTATTCTGAAAAAACAACGACACGTACTTTCCTCTTGAAATTGTGGTATTATGTACTTCATTGAAAACTATAATATTCACATCAATCGGATACGCGTTTTTAAAAATAAAATTGCTTGCGAGCATCATCACGTCAGAAAAAGATACCCCAAGTCAGTAGTTGCTCGAAAGTTTTACTTTGGCCACTCATCATTGAACAGTCATGCCTCATGACATATTTTGTCTCTCGGATAATCGCTAAAATAATAATAAACCAATCTAGTAGCCTGTCATTCACTCACTACTCGTCGAAAAACAGTACATCTCTGAATGCGCAAGAGTCAATGAAGTCATGAGGCACATTTCATGTTCCCGATGTAATACTATTTCACACTTTACAGAATTCATCCTAGACATAGAGCTTAGCAGTACTTCGCCTGTTAACAGATTGGCTGATGAAATTATACAGAAGCCCCTACCCCACCCAACTGTTGCATAACACTATTCGAATAGCGAATAGTCATGACCATCTGCTCTAGATTTCAATGCTTCGATGACTTTTTGTTTCACTGAATTCACTCGGAAATTTTCCAGGAAACTGGAGGCTTACACGACAACTCTTTAACCCCCAGGCGCTCC
>NW_004797516.1:46552-52989 GCF_000002075.1 Aplysia californica | reverse complement strand
CCCACTTTCGGACGTACACACATCCAACGCACACACATACACGTACAAGCATACAGACACATGCACACATCAGATCACAACCTAACTTAACAGTTGTTTAAAAAATTCTTTAGCGTCATTTCCCCCTGACATAATATCCTCCTTTCGTCTTCCTCCCTCTATTTTACCATAGCCGCCATCTTACTCTCGTCTCATTTACCTACCTACTTCCTTCTCCTTCATTTTTATCCTGCCACTCTCTACTTCTCTTCCCCCTCCCCCTCGCCTGCTTCCGTCCCTTTCCTTCTCCTTCTCCTCTCGCTCTACTCTTCTCCTCCCTCCAACTTTCCTCGACAACCCCTCCAAAACACTCTTCACTCATTTTTCTCTCCCCGCTCTATCTAAATGCGTGAGGTTTCAGAAAAGCATTGAACTGTACCCAAACTTTCACCCCACCTCATCCAAAATGTCCGAACAACGAAAACATACCAAAGAATAGTTTTAAAAGAGGACAAAAAAAAACACAGAAATAAACAAGAAAAGACCTAAACACATTACCCCCCTCCCCCCTTCCCATTAAAAAAAATAAAATAAAATAACAAAACTAGAAAGAAAACAAACCCCTAGTTTCTCGCAAGAACAAAAGATTTTTTCTTTACAGAAATGAAAATGGGCAGATAAACAACAAAAGATCCAATGAACAAAGGGAGAGAACTCTCGTGTAATGAAGTTTACGGGACAAGCACTCCCATTGGGAGGGGTGCATTTGGAGCCCATTTGCTAAAAGGCCCCAAAATTCAAAGACAGTCTTTCTGTGTTCGATTGCAGAGTTAAATAAATAATAACGAAGAAACGGAATAAAATTACACTGAAAAACACCAGTGAACAAAAAGCCAGAGCTATGAGAGGGGAAAGGAATTATCCATGCTTGGTACGGTGACTCGGAGGCAAAAGGGGGATAATTTCCTTTGTGGCTTAGGGTAAATAAGTTTGCTGTATGAGTGATGGGCCCTAGCTTTGTAATTGCATCATCCGGATTTCGAGAGAAAAGCCATTTTGGAGGCTTGGATCGACAAACATTATGACGAAGCTTGGGACACAATCATACAACCACAACTGCGTTCTATTGCAGTTAAAACAGAACGATTTAGAGGTATGGTGCAGACAAACAAGAAAACAGATCGGTTGCCTGCCAACTTTCTGTAAAAGTAAACTTTTACCCTCCATCCTGAATCTGCTTGATCTAGTGTGCACCTCCGGGGTTTTCACTCTCTCTTTGGCGTTACATTTGGGTCGCAGTGACTTCATGACAGAAAGATGCTTTCAACTTGTTTTAAGGCGGGGCAGTCGAAATGTGCGTTGATTCTACTTTTAATAGTACTACAACGATTCAAACTATTCATTACAGGATGAGAAAGCTATGCTATGTTAGAGCCAGTTGACTTGAATTACATCATACTGCCATAGACCGTGAACTGTCATGGCTGTCGCTCTTTGCTTTCTATTAAATATATTCGATGCGAAGCGTGGGCAGTATGGGCGCTCAAACAAAGAACAAAACTATTCTCCATACTGTCAAGTGCGTGTAGTGCCCTTTACTCCTTTGCCCTTCATTTAATAATAATAATAATAATAATAATAATAATAATAATAATAATAATAATAATAATAATAATAATAGATAGCATTTGTATAGTGCAAAATTTAAAATACTTTTAAAAATAAATTTATGAAATACCATCTTATAGATATTCCTTCTTATTCATGGAAATAATAATAATAATAGATAGCATTGGAATAGCGCATATCCCCGCTCAACAGCAGGCTCTATGCACTTTACCTTATATTATTACCCCAGCAGACCATAGAACACTCCGAAACATTCTCAGCTTCCAGGGAAGCATACAGTGCAAGCAGCTGATTAAGCGCTCAAACACTAACAAACTGACAAGATCTTTCGCTGTCTATAGCAGGGTACCCATTTCCCACCTGGGTGAAGTGAGGAAAATTCGTGTAAAGTGCCTTTCCCAAGGACACAACGTCGGGGCCCCTGACGGGATTCGAACCCATGACCTTACGGTTGCGAGTCCGAGAGCCTAACCACTAGGCCACCGACGCCACACTGGCTCCAAACTGAGTCAGACGGCGTACTCTTCGGTGAATCGGAATTATATCAAAGTAACTTCTCTTCTGTGCTTCATGGCGGAAGAGGAAATGAAAGAGATATTCTTCAATAAAAAAAAGCATGGGCCACAGGTTCATGGATTTGCCGACTTTCGCTCCTGGAACAAAATAGCGGCCCTTGACAGGCTGGTATTGTTCTAAACAAATATTACTAGAAACATGATAATATATCTTATGTCTTCTCTTTTTTTAGAATGCTTCAGTGACCAGAGTCCTCTTTTATTATTTAATTGAAAGGTTTGTTTTTGTACACTATTTCATTGACAATTTGTGGAATTCACTGAAGAAATCTGAAGGGTGAACTTTGTGTAGTGAACAATGACAACAGCTGTTAGTTATAAGTGACCCCTGATTTTTTTCAACCATTTTCCTTTTAATTAAACTGATAAGCTATTGTAAAATTTATTTTCATGTCGTATCTTTTTTCAAAATTTACAAGGAGCAACATTTCACTGAAGATAGACTACATGCTCTAAAAGTAGGGCACTAACTGATTACTCTAACTAGGGCATTTTTACACGAGGGAAAAAGATCAATTTTTGTGAGAAAAAAAATACAACTTTAGAAAAACCCAATTTAACACAAATTTCACGAAAATGTTGCCTCATCTTGTCTGTTTAGTGTGTCCCAAATGCGATACAATACGTCTTTTAGAACAGTTTCTGGAAACAGGGCTCTTTGGTTTAAAGTGAGTAGGAAAGAACTTCCTCTTCACCCTTCTACATTTGAGAATAAATGTTCAAAAGACGAACGTGGGGGTTGTGAATAAAAAAAAATTGGGCAAGTGTTTTTCGGCGCTCACAACTGTATACGGTCATATGAGCGCGTGGGACGCATTAAACATTTTCAGTTGGTGGGAATTTTTGAATTTTGCCTGGCTGGCGGCCGCAGCCTACTCTTATCGATTTCAGACCACCAAGGGATCTTTAACGTGCGCAACTTGCACACGGGACCTCCGAGACTTGTTGTCCTTGTCCGAGAAGGCAAGGTGTAGATCTTTCCTACCAGAAGATCAGGGGTGTGGCTGAAAGACAGCAGTAAGAAGGCGCCAAGGAGAAGCATTAGAAAGGCTGCAGAAAGAGTCAGGAGCCCAGAGGAGGGGGCAAAGGAGGTGAAGAGGTAGGAGCAGAAAGCGGAGACAAACGCAGACGAAAGAACATTGCTAGAGGGCAGAAAAGGAGGTGAAAGACGACAATTTTAGAGAAGAAAATGTTATCGTTGCTACCCGAATTCGAACCCCTGACCTTTGAATGAGAGGCGAACATCTTAATCTCTGGGCAACGAGAGCCCCCGATGGGGAGGGGGGGGATGTCAAATAATGTAAGATTATTCTTACGCTCCAACTAATGATAATAACAGAAGCCCTACCCCACCCAACAATTGCATAACGCTATTCGAATAGCGAATAGTCCTGACGGATCTGCTCTATTTTTAACCCTCCGATGACTTTTCCGCTCTCTGAATTTGCTCGAAATAATAGGAGGCGGACAGATTCGACACTACCTGTCAGTAGAGCTGGGCGAAGACTTGATTCCGGAACCGATTCCCACGATTAATGCTACGGAAGAAAAGTTCCGACTCCTTTTTACGAAAACCAACAGTTACCAGTTACTTTAATAATTTAAATCGTCTTCTTTTTTTTAGTATATATTTTTGTAGAAAAAAAAGTTGATAGGCCTACTTCGTATTATTCTGAAATCAAGTTATCCTAAATCCTGTAGATGTTCAAAGCCAACCAGGTAGTCACAGGAAGAAATCCCACCTTTAGAAAGTAAGTACATGTAATTGGGTTCGGAGTCGATTCCTACCATTCCTAGCTTTTAAGAATCGTTAACTAGGCGCCCAGCACTACCTGTCAGGACTAACACTGTCTGAGTGGAATACAGAGTCCAAGAAGACAGTTTGTGAGGAGAACAATCTTATGACAACAACTAGGAAGAAGTCATTACATTTTACACCTGGAAAAGTCCTGGAGATGTTAACAGACACCAACTGAATGATACCACGATAAGACAAGGTTCAGAAACAGCATTAAACAATGTAAAATACACCCAGGAGCTGTCTTCAATTCTGACCACTGTCCCCTCAATGCAAAATTTACCAAAAAAGATGACTTCTCCCGGCAGGAATCGAACTCATGCACGTTTGCGTGTAATGACATATGTGAGGCAACATGGTGGAATCAGGCTCTCGTAAATTTTTGGGCATGTAGAGTTATTGGTATAATCTTAAAGCTTGTTCACTTGTCTTTATTTGGATGGAAAAAATATCAATTTATGTTGAATACAAGTCGAGATATTTGCGAATGAAGGAGGTGGGGGTCACCTGTTTTCAGCGGTAAAAAAAGTTATAAAATGGTGCCAAAGATTAATTATTTCCTTTGCTTAAGAGTCCGTGGTAACTGAAAATTTACATTTTTTGAGCCTTTAATCAACGTTTTAAAGAAAAACAAACACGAAATGAGTTCTTTAATGGGCATCAAAGGTGATGAGCCCCAAAAAAATTAAAAAAAATAATTATATAAACATTCATAAACCTGTGGAAAAAGGCAAGTTTCTTCACTTTTATTATTTTGACAAGAGCCTGATTCCACCACGCTTCCTCACATATTAAGGAGGCATGCAGTAAATCCCTGTTCTTACTTAAGAAACGAGAAACGTGACTACAGGACAGTGGTCATTTAGTACAGGGGAAAGCTAAATAAATACAACGAAAAGAGGGACTCAAAAGAAGGAGGAAGTGTTGTTATCGAGCCACTCTTTCTAGCATGTGGAAAGTTGTGGCACAGAATATAAATCATAATAATATGAGTATTATTGTCGGACTAAAGAAATATCCGCTATACACGACAAGATAATGCTGGAACTATTATATCAATATATGATACTCATTTGAATCTTATAAACGGATTTGTCTCTTGGTACCACAGTTTCGGAATGCAATTAAAACTGTCAGTTACTAAAAGAGAAACAGATGATGGGACATTGGCCAGAGATCGAAAGACACATATTCTACTGAAGACGGAGGCAAAACTGTTTTGTTTAACGTCACATTACTCCAGACACATGCCCAAATCTCCATTTATGAGGATGAAAAGGTCGAAGTAGCCTACACTACGAAGAAATAGATAAGATATTGAAAGAGGATAATTTAATGAAGCACTTGTCATAATGGGAGACCTAAATCTAAAGTAGAAAAAGGACAATATTAAGACATCACTTTATTCTATAGACGAGGAGCACGAAACAAAAGAGGTAAAATTCCTTAACGTTTTTAAAGAGAAGAATCTTCTATCTCACATTTTTGGCTGTTTCGAGTTACTAAGACCATGGGGTCAAAACCGTATGTTCTATCTGCTCTATCAAAATAGTAAGTTTATTAATTTGGAGTCGTCTTCAAGATATTCAAAGAATTGACAAGTTGTCAAACTCTACATTTTTAACGTCAATTTCTCAAAATTGGGTACTGAACAGATAGAACTTAGTGATTCTAGGGTTGCGATACACTACCAACAGCCAGCACGAGGACATGATACCTGGGAAAGCCATTGTGGGTGTTCACAGACACCAATTAGATTAAACCAGGATAAGGAAAAGATTAAGAAACAGCAATTATACAATGTAAGACATGCCCAGGAGCTGACATAAACTCTGACCATAACCCACTCATTGCAAATTTTACCATAAACATAAAAGAAAGAAAAAAGGCTTACAATAAAACAAACCTGAATAACAGAAAAGTACGATACTTTGATCTATAAAAATTCCACCAGAACATTATGGAGGAGATACTCGAAGGCAAGGGGTGGGGCAAAAGGGCTTAGGGTTAGTAGTGAACAATGTGTGCCGATAAAATCAAGACATGGACAGGCCGAAATAGGACAAGAGTGTAGGTCGGCAGCTTCCAACTTCTTCTTCTGGATCGCATCACACTTGAAGTCTGGTATCTGTCATACATTGGGCCGTCTTGCTCAGTTCATCTGTCGGCCAGTATAGCTTCTCTTGTGGCGTCAGTGTGGTTGGCCACGTTTCCTGTCTCAGGGCCCCGTGTGTCTTGCAGTGCTGAAGGATGTGTTCAACAGTTTGGTCCGCCTCTCCACACTGGCATTTTGGTGATTGCGCTGGTTTAAAAATAGCTTCCAACAATAAGCAGAGGTGGGTCAGTACACTTCAACCTTTGGGCCGGAGATTCTACCTTCAGGAGCTTCATACTCACGTACTCATAAACACACATTCATATACACAAATATATTATCCTCTCTCTCTCTCTCTCTC
>NW_004797516.1:43573-45127 GCF_000002075.1 Aplysia californica | reverse complement strand
GGGGGGAATAGACAGGCAGATGCAAATAGAGTGATGCAGACTGATAGATATGGACAGAGATTGAAAGAGAGGGAGAGGGGAGACAGAGACAGAGAGGTAAGCAAAGAGAGAGGAACAGAGATGAGAGAGGAGTGAACTGGGAAAGAAGGGAAGGTGAGCCAAATTGGAACATTTGCGGTACACACATCTGAATGTAAAACTTGCATGGCTCTTTTGATCATAAATGAATACCACCTTAATGAACGAAACATCGAAATATAACGCAAAAAGGAAGAAAACCCACCAATAATATAACCACATATAGTTTGATTAACTCATTTTATTTCATCTTTAATTCCAGCGTTGACCTTTGCTTAGTTTTAGTAGGAGTTTTACAGCACATGTATCACAATAAGGCCATAGACGTGCCGATAAGCGTAAACCTCAAACTTGTTGACTATTATAGCAACTCATAAACAAAATTCGGTTCATTACAAATTCCGGTTCCTCGGAAAATAGCTGCTGCCCAGCCTTACCAGGCCCTATGAGAGAGGAGATGTGTGACAAACATTCTCCTACCAGAGCTATCATCTCCATAGCACACAAAAGGTTATTGTCTGGCCAAAGTGCTTGCCAGACTCTGGGCTACGTTTTGGAGTCGAGGCGCCCCAAACACTTATCCACTAGTGCTGGGCGGCTAGGTTCCCGGTTGTTGAAAGCTAGGAATCGTAGGAATCGACTCCGAACCCAGTTCATTACTTTCTAATGATGTGATTTCTTCCGGTGGTTACCTAATTGGCTCCAGACATCTTCAGGATTTAGGATAACCTTGATTTTGGAGTACTACAAAATATCACTTTTTATTTTTCAAATGTAAATTCTTTAAAAAAAGAAGAAGATCCTTTGGTATTCATAAAAAGGAGGCCATACTTTTCTTCCGTAGCATTAATCGTGGTAAACGGTTCCGGAATCGATTCGTCGCCCAGCTCTATTGTCCACAAAAGCATTACAAAGTTCTAACTGCTCAGCGCGGTCAAAAATTCGTGGCGCAACTTATTGTTAAATATTATGTCCTTATCTATTGGACGTAGAGTCTCCAGCTTTTGCATAATGGCTTGCATCAATTTGTATTAACAGATCAATATTTTTCGTAAACACCACGCTACCCGAGAATTATAACGTTCTGTCCGCTCAGTACTTTTTAGTTTTGAGAAATTTCACGTAAACACAACTGAGTTTCACAACATGACGAAACTTTTGCGAATACAATTCTGTTACTATCTTGAAAACGACTCCTAAATAATCTTACAACTTTGCTGGAGCAGATAGAACATTCGTTTTTAATCCCATCGTCTTAATAACTTAAAACTGCCTTAAATGTCAGATAGAACTTTGTGATTCTAAGGTAGCGACCTGTCAGCGCAGAGTGCAGTGTTTTGTTTTATTGTGAAGTTTACGGCACTCACTTTCGACACAGTAAGGTTATATAAGTGCTGAAGATTAGAAGTGATAAATGAGAGTAACAAACAAAGAAACACACACACACACACACACACACACACACACACACACACA
>NW_004797516.1:39437-41289 GCF_000002075.1 Aplysia californica | reverse complement strand
ATTGTTTGAGAGTCCTTGTGAAAACTGAAAAATTACAATTCTTGGCGCTTTTAATCAACCGTTTAAAAAAAATAAAATCCACACTGAAATGTGTTTTTTTTAAGGACATAAAAGGTGTTCTGTTAAAAAAAAAATTCGATTAACTTGAACAACCAGCTAAAAAATGCCTGTATATTCGATCTCATTATTTTGGCGAGTGCCTTATTTCACCACAATGCCTCCTATTTTATTTCTATGCACGCTTGATACTTTCCCTGAGTATGATACATAATATCATATATTATAGTATATGTATGTATATTATTTACTTTAAAAAAATCTCACAGACAAAGAGACATTTATGAATACTCTCTCAATGTATTTCGAGCCTTAAATGAGAGAACGGTACACCACATGTTTTCTTTTATTGTGCTTCTGCGTTGTCATTGACACGGTAAGCGTCTAGGTACTGGGTAGAGCTGGGCGAACGATCGATTCCGGAACTGATTCCCACGATTAATGCTACGGAAGAAAAGTTCCGACTCCTTGTTATGTAAACCAACGGTTACCAGTTATTTTAATAATTAAAATCTTCTTGTTAAAAAAAAAATGTATTTTTGAACAATACAAGTTGATGCTTCGTAGTGTTCCGAAATCAAGGGTGTCCTAAATCCTGAACATATTCGGAGCCAACCAGGTAACCACCGGAAGAAATCACATCATTAGAAAGTAAGTAATTGGGTTTGGAGTCGATTCCTACGATTCCTAGCTTTCAATGATCGGGAACCTAGCCGCCCAGCCCTAGTACTGGGTTGCAGCACCATACATCTTTCGTGTCAAGTTGTTCACGCCTTATGACAACAAAATAATGTGAGTCGTTTTGAAAACCAAACGCAAATTCCCCCCTCCCCTTTCCCCTTAATCAAAATGTGCATACCGTATGAGACAAAATATGGGTAATTGTTTTTAGACCACACTGTGCACACGCCATGCGACCTGATGTGGGTCATTTGCGAGACCAAAAACGAGTTCCTGAAACCACTTTTATACTCACTTTGACTGCTCAAATCCCCTTTTCAAATTTAAACAGGTTCCAAAAAAAACGTGACAAAGCAAGGTTGAACTATATTTATCGTGAGAAAGAAAAAGAACATTCTCGAAGATTTTCCTTTCTCTTCTGATTAAGGCCATTCTTTTCATCTGACTTTTTTTGTATTTCTATATTATATTTCCATCGTTATTGCTATTGATCATGCTTCATTTACTTCATAATTCCATCACTTCATCCCCCTCCCCGCCCACATACACCCATTTATTTCTCTATCAAAGAAAACTGTTGACCGCCAGCTGAGAAAAAATGGAAACAAAATGTATTACACATACACTCACAATACGAAGTCTATTACATTTAAAAGAAATACATAAATGCGTTTATTTATTTTTTTCAACGTGTTTTATGCTCTTGTTATGCTAACTAGGTAAAAATGTATTTCGAAACTCGCGTTAATAAATCGCATTGTAAAAGCCGCACGAGCAATGGAGCGCTGGGAAAAGGGGAAAAAAGATGATATCCCTTTGGGGCAAGAAACAATTGGCAAATGCGAAGAGGGCGGCTCCAGCAAATGCCTCTCAAACACTTGCTATGCACATTGCTGGGCTGTGAGTGGAGTTACGAAACACCAGACAGTGAATGTAAATGTGAGGCAGCGTGGTGGAATCAGGCTCTCGTCAATTTTTGGGCACATACAGTTATTGGTATCATCTTAAAGCTTGTTCACTTGTCTTTATTTGGATGAAAAAAAATACCCGTTCATCTTAAGTACAAGTCGAGATATTTGAGAATGAAGGAGGTGGGGGTCACTTGTTTTCAGAG
>NW_004797516.1:34221-35220 GCF_000002075.1 Aplysia californica | reverse complement strand
ACACACACACACACACACACACACACACACACACACACACACACGTACCCACATACACACACACACACACACGCAGAAAGACAATTTGTCGGTACCATACACGAAATCACATAACCTGTGAGACAATAAAGCGTCAAGACATCGTGCTCTGGGAAAATTTCCTCTCAGGTTCCATTACACTGGCTTAGGTCAGCCATGTTTGTCTAGACAGGCCTTGACTTTACCACATCATCTCAGTGGAACTTTTCCCATCATGTATGCAAACAGAATTGACTGTGTAAATCTCAAGGGCGTCCTTTCTTTACATACCACTCTTCATCCACCTCAGATGAAGATTTTTATTTCTTTTTTTGTTTGTTTTAGAATTGAAAACATTTCAGTATTGTGCCACCCAAGAAATGACGATTTTTTTTCTTTGTTAAAAATATTTTCACCCACTTTTGAAATATATTTGAATTTATTCGCAATTTTCACCCGTTATGTCCTTAAACTGAAACATAAAATTAACGCTCGGAAAATAAAGAAATGAGAGTTGTACCTTCTAACAATTATAGTGTAAAGGGAGTGTCGAAAAACATAAAATACAGTAGTTTTTCTGCTTTCAAATCATACCACGTCCATCTGAAATTTTGTAGATGATGAGGGCTAGAAATACTCAAGGCTGGAAGTATACACGCGAGATGTGGCTTAACAAAGGCGCATCGTCCATAGCAACAGTAAAATCGTCCCCGGGAGATACACCTGAGATCCTACAGGATAGATTCTAGGCCTATACTCCAGCAACAAAATCGCACAATTCGGCTGAACAACTCAGGAGCGATGGCATTACTGTTCTAGTCTTGTCAACAGTACTTTTTTCGACAACTTATCTTTTAAATGTTTCGACATTGCCAATCAGTTATATATAATAGATTATAAAGTTCATTGAGCTTGCCCTTGAGTCGGAATTGGCACCATACACATGTTATCTATCTACCTTTTATCATTATTATTATTATT
>NW_004797516.1:32456-33787 GCF_000002075.1 Aplysia californica | reverse complement strand
ATCATTATTATTATTATTAATAATATTATTTTTAATAATGCAGCAGGAGATACTGTTTTTGGGTACATTTTGTATTTAGAAAATGGGGTGCTTAACTTGTAAGGCTGCGGGCTCGGGGGTTTGAGGCTCAGGCCCGACGTCTAGTCCTTGAGACAGACATTTTAAATAAAGTTTCCTTATCACACCCAGGTGTCAAAGGATACCCGGCCATAGACAGCGAACGATCTTGTTTTTTATGGTTGTTTGCACTGTAGTTGAGATGGATATTCGTATGCAAAAAAGAATGCTTCAATTAGAATGAACAGTTCTCATGACTTTTTCTTTGAGGTGAGTGTTGCCCAGGAAAGGGATGGATTCTGTTTTAAAAAAATTAGTTTGTAAGCACAATATTTGATTTCTTTGCAAACTTTCTTTTATCTGTAAGTATATTATACTGAACGCTATCAAAAATGCAAATTTTCCAAAAAGTTATAAAAAAGACCAAAATCGTTACTTTAGAATTGCAAAGTTCTATCTACTCAGTACATGAATTTTGAGAAATTTTGACGTTAAAAGCTTTGATTTTCACAGCGTGTCAAGGGTTTTCGAATGCAATTCCTCGTCCCCAATTCCTTCCCCACAAGGCACTGGAAGATGGAGTTCGCCAGCATGACAACACACGACCACGTGTGGTCACGGTTAGTTAAAATTTCTTCCAAACTCATCAAATCAATAATCTGGAGTGGCCTGCAAGATAACAGGCATTGACCCAGCAGAACATCTGCTGTAAGATGACCATGGCCGGAGGATTAGAAACTGGCGGCACCCCATGCAAACTCGTCAGGAATGGCGAGGGATTCCACGGGCAACCATGATAACATTTACTAAGTCAATAAATAGACGTTTTGCAGCAGTTAATCAAACTGGTAGAGGCCACAGGAAATGCTGACCAAATTTTGATTTGGGTTTTGCAAGGGTCAGTGTGAATATACTTGTCTCTGATGAATAAGAAATGATATTGGCCATTTCTTTTCATATCATGCAAGCATAAAATGAATGAAGACCTTGTGTACCAAATTGGTTTGGCCATGTCGAATAGTAAATGAGTCAATGTACTTTGCAGATAGGTGAGGCAGAACTTTTGTAACTTGGTATCTACATGTAAATACTTGTCCGGGTGGGTGCCTGTGTGTGTTTGAGTGTGTGTGTGTGTGTGTGTGTGTGTATGTGTGTGTATGTGTATGTATGTGTATATGTGTGTGTGCATGTGTGTGTGTATGTGTGTGTGCATGTGTGTGTGTGTCTGTCTGTGTGTATGTGTGTGTGTGTGTGAGAGAGAGAGAGAGAGATAG
>NW_004797516.1:31889-32356 GCF_000002075.1 Aplysia californica | reverse complement strand
TACCTTTAGAGAGGATATACAGAGAACGAAAGAGGGGGTGAGGGAGTAATTTTTTTTTCCCAAAACACTCCTGCTACTCTATCCTTGAACCATCATTGGTTTCTCTAAAATGGTAACAGCCTGAGAGCATGTACTTTATCCAGCTGTCTTCGCAGGGCCCAAGACACACCAATGGGCATGGGGACAAAACATAATTCTCTAATCGATCTCAAATTGTGTGAAGGAAACTGGAGAGCGTCGATAAAAACACTCAGTGCTCATGTTCCCCTTCCTGCCAGAAAATCTGAAATTGTTCTCTGATCCTCTCACGAGCTCTTACTGTCCTCTTTACTCATCCTTCCTCATCTTCCTCGTTTCTTTCTTCCTCCATTTACTCCCCCATTTCTCTTCTCTTCCTTCCTCCGTTCACGTCTCAATTCGTGTTTCTTCCTCCTTTCATTCATTGCTAATTTCTTTTGTTTTTAAAA
>NW_004797516.1:28495-30463 GCF_000002075.1 Aplysia californica | reverse complement strand
TTCTTCTTCTTCTTCTTCTTCTTCTTTTTCTATCAGTTTACACAAAAGAGATCTAAACAACAACAAGAATAATAACAACAACAACAAAAAAAGCAGCAAAACACCGCCGCCACCACTACCACCGCTAACAACACCAACAACAACAGAGGGAACCGCAAAGAAAACAACAATATTGATTCTGACAGCAACAGCAACCAAAACTAAAACCAAACAACAACCCCTACTACTAGAATTGGAAGAAAAAAACCCAGCCTTAATCCCTCCCCCAAAACAACATCAACAACTGAGATAACAAAATACTTTTTAAAAATCCAACAAAACAAAACAACCCCCCCCCAAAAAAAAGAAAAGATTATGATAGCAAGTGTGCCCCTTTCGATAATGGATTCTGCTGTGATATTAGGCGAACATTACAGTTAATTGCTCTCTTCAACCATCTTCATCATGCCTGAAACAGTAGCACGGTGTGTTCCCCGTTCCCACGCAGCGAAGGTCTATCTATCTATCTATCTATCTATCTATCTATTTATCTGTCTATCTATCTATCTGTCTATCTATCTGTCTATCTATCTATCTAGTTGCTTTTTCAATATGTGTTTCAAGAGAAAAGTTCGACAATATAATATGAAAGACAGCGCAAAATATTATACCAATCTTGAGAGGACCAATCCCACTCTTGGTGTTTCCTCAAATGACCTGGGATTAAATTATAGCTCTTTAACATTTGGTGTGGTTTACCAAGTTTAAGAATGTAGTTTTGATTTTTTACGCCCCAATTAACACTATTTCGATTATTTCGGTGGCCGGGTGCTTCACCCTGCATGTCAGGGCCAAATTAGGCAGATAGCTAGAGAATAAATGCAACTTCGTAGCCGACAGTCAACAGACAGAAATGCTTGAGAACGTGTCTTCCCAATTGAGAATCGAACTCCCGTCTTCTGCACGCGACGTTGTTGCGCTTTACCATTGTGCCACAGAGCCAACACTGAGTCCGTCAGCTATTTCCACCAAGATTTCAACAAAGTAATCACGGAAAGGAAAAATGTCTGACTTACCCATCGCAAATATGTTGTCTATAAGATAAGTTATTTTTCCCCTTCCATTCCCCCACCCCAACACCTCCATTCTTAAGAGACTTAAAAAGTGTATTTCGTCCATGAAGTCACCACGAACCAACTGTGGAGCCACAAAAAATGGAACCCTCAGATATGCATTTTAGGTCGAGTGAGTTCCAAATCGAGGGCTGAAGTTTATTTTCTCAAAATTTAAACATCAGTAGAATTCAACATTCCTGAGAACATGGCGGAGCTATGTGTTCTCATAAAACAATCCAAAATTGAGTCATTGGTTCTTACTTCTACTAAAAGCCATTGAGCGTGTGCCCTTCACCCGAATGCCATTTTTTTTAAAGAGAGAAGTTTTCAAAGTTTGTTCCTTGCTTCCGTAGAGGGTACGGTCTGTGATAAGCACGGTCGAAGAAGTTGCCTTTAGAGATCCTGTAGTTTGGTACATTTGATGAGCAGATCGTCCGCAAGATTGTAAACTTTTTTCTATTACCGCGAAGAAATATTCCCCGTCCAGAGAAGAAAAAAAATCTGTTTCATACTTTGAACAATTTATTGTGCCAAAATTAAGTACCCTTCCTTGCATTTATCAACATCAAAATATATCATGTCATATTCGTAATCAGAGCCCCAAAATTTGAAAAAAGTTTACACGTAAACCACTGATTTAAGAGCATGTCAACATTTTTCGTAGGTTGTTTTTTGAATCCTTCATGTTCTGTTATTCCCACCTCGTTTTTCTGCAGCTCTTGGTACTAACAAAATAAAAACTGTTAGGAAGAGACATATTAAATGTGCTTTCTGGAACATTTGATTCAACATAAAGGCCTTAAACATCTAGCTCTAATTGGTAAAATGTAAGGACAACGATGCAGGGCGACCAGAGCAATTTGCTTGGAAAAAA
>NW_004797516.1:25148-28395 GCF_000002075.1 Aplysia californica | reverse complement strand
TAGTTGCTTTTCCAATATGTGTATCAAGAGAGAAAAGTTCGACAATAAATGATAGATAGCGCAAAATATTATGCCAACCGTGAGAGCATCAATCCCACTCTTGATGTCTCCTCAAATGACTTGGGAATAAATTATAACTCTTTAACATTTGGTGTGGTTTACCAAGTGTAAGAATGTATTTGGAGATTTCTTACGCCCCAATTAACGCTATTTCGGTAGCCGGATGCTTCGACCCTGCATGTCAGGGCCAAATTAGGCAGATAGCTAGAGAATAACAACTTCGTAGCCGACGGTCAACAGACAAAGATGCTCGAGAACGTGTCTTCCCTCTTGATAATCGAACTCACGTCTTCTGCGCGCGACGGCGTTGCGCTTTACCTTTGTACCACAACGCCAACACCGAGTCCGTCAGCTATTTCCACCAAGATTTCAACAGAATAATCACGGAAAAGAAAAATGTCTGACTTATCCATCGGAAATATGTTGTCTATAAGACAAGTTATTACTCCCCCCCCCCCTATTTAGCACCTTTCATTCCCCCACCCAACACCTCCATTCTTAAGAGACGTTAAAAGTGTATTTCCTCCTTGAAGTCACCGCGAACCAACCGTGGAACCACAAAAAAATGAAACCCTCCGATATGCATGTTAGGTCGAGTGAGTTCCAAATTGAGGGCTGAAGTTTATTTTCTCCTCAAAATTTAAACATCATAGAATTCAACATTCCTGAGAACATGGCGGAGCTATGTGTTCTCATAAAACAATCCAAAATTGAGTCATTGGTTCTTACTTCTACTAAAAGCCCTTGAGCGTGTGCCCTTCACCTGAATGCCATTTTTTTTAAAGAGAGAAGTTTTTAAAGTTTGTTCCTTGCTTCCGTAGAGGGTATTGTCTGTGATGAGCACGGTCGAAGAAGTTGCCTTTAGAGATCCTGTAGTTTGGTACATTTGATGAGCAGATCGTCCGCAAGATTGTAAACTTTTTTCTATTGCCGCGAAGAAATATTCCCCATCCAGAGAAGAAAAAAAACCTGTTTCATACTTTGAACAATTTATTGTGCCAAAAGTATGTACCCTTCCTTGCATTTATTAACATGAAAATATATCATGTCATATTCGTAATCAGAGCCCCAAAATAAAAAAAAAAGGTTTACACGTAAACCACTGATTTAAGAGCATGTCAACATTTTTCGTAGGTTGCTTTTTGAATCCTTCATGTTCTGTTATTCCCACCTCGTTTTTCTGCAGCTCTTGGTACTAACAAAATAAAAACTGTTAGGAAGAGACATATTAAATGCGCTTTCTGGAACATTTGATTCAACATAAAGGCCTTAAACATCTAGCTCTAATTGGTAAAATGTAAGGACAACGATGCAGGGCGACCAGAGCAATTTGCTTGGAAAACCTTAGTTGATGGGTAAACCTTGATCATCGATGACTGTGGTTAATCTGGAACTTGTTGATAATGATAAACAGGGTCTACTATAATGAAAGTAGGCTAATAATACTAGTAATAATAATGATAATAATAATAATAATAATAATAATAATAATAATAATAATAATAATAATAATAATATAATAATAATGACAATAATAATATCTATCTATCTATCTATCTATCTACCTATCTATCTAACTACCTATCTATCTATCTATCTATCTATCTATCTATCTATCTATCTATCTATCTATCTATCTATCTATCTATCTATCTATCTATCTAAAATAATATTATATATCATTTTATATTATTGGCTTCTTTCTCAATGAAGGAGAATTCCATTCCAGACGTATCTTCAAGTAATCACGTGATATGACAGACCTGCGTGTCCTGTTGTGTCATGTGCCAGCCGCTCTGGCAGTGGTGTCTGATATACAGAGTGAACAACCCAACTGTAAGTAAAGTTTGTTGTTGCGGTTGTTGTTGTTGTTGTTGTTGTTGTTGTTGTTGTTGTTGTTGTTGTTGTTGTTGTTGTTGTTGTTGTTGTTGTTGTTGTTGTTGTTGTTGCTGTTGTTGTTGTTGTTGTTGTTGTTGTTGCTGCAGTTGTTGTTTTTGTTGTTGGCTTTTTATGTAAGTGATTTCCCGCTCGTACCGACACGATTCAGATAATTTTAGGTGGAGGTATCGATCCCGTCTTTCAGGGCCACCTGAACTAGGATCGAACTTCAGTCCCCTGTCTGGGACATTGGATGAAGCGCCTAATCCGAGAAATACCGTGTATGCTTTATAAGTACAGATTAGCTGTTGTTTTTCATTTTAACGTTACATAAATTTTATCATTACACACCTTGCTTTTATAAATACACGTACCTTGTCAGTACAAAGTGACACATAGCGCGTCATTACAAAATAGCTGGCAGTTACAAATTTACATGTAGCTTGTCCTTACAACGTTACGTGTAGCTTGTTATTACAAAGTTACACATAGCTTGTTATTATAAAGTTACATGTAGCCTGTTATAACGGTACGTGGTATTACAAAGTTACACGTAGCCTGTTACAAAGGTACGTGTTATTACAAAGTTACACGTAGCCTGTTACAAAGGTACGTGTTATTACAAAGTTACACGTAGCCTGTTACAAAGGTACGTGTTATTACAAAGTTACACATAGCTTGTTATTACAAAGTTACACGTAGCTTACCAGTATAACGTCACACATAATTGTTGTTTCACGTTTCATGTAGCTGTGTTTGGTAGCAGCTGTTGCTATATTATTTATACATAGTTTGTTAGTATAACTTTATCAAGTGTTGAAAAGTTCTTAGATTTAAAAAAAATCTACGTTACCGTACGATTGAATCAGCGTGCAATTCTTAATATTGATGTATTCTGGATGATTTTCAAATTTTGATCTTTCATTTTCGTCAATAAAACATAATGGCAATTGCTATTTTAAAAAATCAATATATTGTTTGGTGGTACATGATCTATCGATTAATAAGCTTAACAAAAACATACAACATCCGAGTGGGGTGGTCGGTACGGCTTCTTTGATCTCATTTCTTTGATCTTTGACTATTTCAAAGAACCCAGCAAGTCAGATGCTACGAAAATGGAAAATAAATGTAAAAAATATTAATATAAATTTTGTGAGTCTAAATGTCCGCAAACCGAGTGATGTTTTAAAAAAAGTGCATGTAATTCTAATAAGCCTGAAAGACTAATCCGAACCCAAACATTAAATAAATGGTTGAACCTAACCATATTTGCTTAAAAATAAGGGCTAAAAAGTTTTTTTGTTCG
>NW_004797516.1:20927-25048 GCF_000002075.1 Aplysia californica | reverse complement strand
TATTACAAAGTTACACGTAGCCTGTTACAAAGGTACGTGTTATTACAAAGTTACACATAGCTTGTTATTACAAAGTTACACGTAGCTTACCAGTATAACGTCACACATAATTGTTGTTTCACGTTTCATGTAGCTGTGTTTGGTAGCAGCTGTTGCTATATTATTTATACATAGTTTGTTAGTATAACTTTATCAAGTGTTGAAAAGTTCTTAGATTTAAAAAAAATCTACGTTACCGTACGATTGGAACAGCGTTCAATTATTAATATTGATGTATTCTGGATGATTTTCAAAATTTTGATGTTTCATTTTCGTCAATAGAACATAATGGCAATTGCTATTTTAAAAAATCAATATATTGTATGGTGATACATGACCAAATCGTATTAATAGCTTAACAAAAACATACAACATCCGAGTGTGGCGGTCGGTACGGCTGCTTTGATCTCATTTCTTTGATCTTTGACTATTTCAAAGAAGCCAGCAAGAGTAGATGCGACGAAAATGGAAAATAAATGTAATAATATATTAATATAATTTTGTGAGTCTAAATGTCCGCAAACCGAGTGATGTATTAAAAAAAAGTGCATGTAATTCTAATAAGCCTGAAACACTAATCCGAACCCCAAACTTAAACTAAATGCTGAACCTAACCATATTGCTTAAAAATAAGGCTTAAAAAGTTTTTTGTTCGGCTGAAATACTGTAGGCTAGCGTTAACCCAGTAGAAAAGGCTGGTAGCCATAAACCAAAGATATCACGATTGTTGCCCCCCCCCCCCCTCGGTGTCGGCAAGATGGCATCCCGACAGCTCCTCCGTGGTGCTCCCTGGTCATCAGCCTATTGGTGCACTTTATAAAACAAGCAAAACTTCCTCATTCGTACATATATTTCCACTCTGTTTGCTTTATTTCAAACTTGAAAGGAAAGGTAAGAACGTGCAAGTTATATTTTTTTAAAGTCTTAGTTGAATAATAGGCATCATAGCAGGCGGTACAACGCCATAGCTGTTCCTCCATCCTCTCCATGATCCATGAGAGGGTTGACTTGGAGATCAAACAACGGGCATGCTATAAATGAGCTACGATTTGCTTCTGAAATGTATTATATGGTATTCCAAATATGTGGCAACATTCCATTGCCTCAGGCATGCTGCTGATCGGAAAGAATTATTATGTGTCAGCCTCGCCCTCAAAGCGTTAAGCCAATAAACAATCTTCTATTCTCTCTTCCCCCCAGACTGTAATCAACGCGATCGCGGAAATGGCGATGGCGCTCACGCTCATTACTACTTCAACCAAGACAGCCAGTCATGTGAGCTATTTACTTATGGGGGTGAAGGCGGTAACAAGAACAACTTCCGAACGGAGTCTGAGTGTCAAGCAGCGTGCATATGCACTCAGGGAACCGATATAAAACTGCGGCTTCGGAAATGTGCCAGACCTGTATACTACGACATCGGACAGGGCATATGCACTAGAGCCAAGCGTCTTGCCTGTAACTCAAACGTGAATCGTTTCACATACGAGGATGAGTGCGGCGAGGTGTGTGTCACGGCACGCTGCTTCCTCAAACAGAAGCAAGGAACATCCAAACGTTACTCCTACAATGCTGCCACACAGCGGTGCGAGATATTTACCTATAACGGTTGTAATGGGAACCTGAACAACTTCCAGACAAGGGAGGAATGTGACCGAAGCTGCACCCAACTCATCCGCCAAAATGATGGACCCAACGATCGCAGCCCCGACTGCCTCCTCTCCAAAAAGAGGGGTATTTGCAGAGGTACTTTTACCAAGTTCTATTACGATTCCCAGGACGGTGAGTGCAAGTCTTTCTTCTACACTGGGTGCGGCGGTAACGCTAACAATTTTAACACAAAGATGGACTGTAGGGAAAGATGCATGCCACCACACCCACGACCCTAGGCAAGCGCGATACGGTTGCCACATATTATGTCCAACATTGGGACAAGAGATCGAGAGGCATCTGCAGCAAGCTTAACACCAGACCTGCACACATTATAAATTCTTTTTTTTTATCGTATCTTGTCTAAGGTAAGTGTTATTGAATACATTGTCTCGTTTTGTTTGCATCTTATCTTTCATTCTTAAGTAAGTATTACTGAACATGTACGAGTAGTACCAATATTATGCTCCAAGATACCTCGAAGAAGAGAACGGAAAGGAAATGGACATAAATGTCCACAAGACAACCCGACACTCGGAATTCAAAAGTAAACTAGTATAAGATCATAAAATCACAAGGAAGCCAGAGAGACAAAAATTAAATAGGTGGATTTTAAAAATATTTTCTTCAGATTTCTGTGAGTTGTCAAATATATCAGACTAGCTTGGTACCCCGTTCGATGAACAGATTAAAAAAATTGATCGTCAAGTCTTTGTGGGATAAAAACTAATGAAAAAATGAAAATTAAACAACAGTGACTTCAAACTCCTCAGTAAAACTGTGCACCTTTTAAATGATTTTGAACCATCGTTATTTTTTCAAATTCGAAAGGGGGGCTCTCGTGGCCTAGAGGTTAAGGTGTTGGCCTCTCATTCAAAGGTCCCGGGTTCGATTCCGGGTAGCGACCAAAAAATTTTCTTCTCTAAAATTGTCTCCTTTCACATCCTTTCCTGATCTCTAACAATGTTCTGTTGTCTGCTTTCATTTCCACTTTCTGCCCCCACCCCCTCACCTCCTTTGCCCCCTCCTCTGGGCTCCTGACTCTTTCTGCAGCCTTTCTACTGCTACTCCTTGGCTCCTCCTAACTGCTGTCTTTCTGCCACACCCCTGATCTTCTGGTAGGAAAGATCTACACCTAGCCTTCTCGGACAAGGGCGAAAAATCTCGGAGGGCCCGTGTGCAAGTTGCGCACGTTAAAGATCCCTTGGTGGTCTAAAATCGATAAGAGTAGGCTGCGGCCGCCACACGGGCAAAATTCAAAATTTTCTACCACCGAAAAAGTATTAGGTGTGTCCCGCGCGCTCATATGACCTTATGCAGTTGCGAGCGCCGTAAAACCCTATACTAAGCAAACAAACAAATTCGAAAGTTATGTGGTTCCGAAGTTTTAGTCGGCCAAAGCGACGAATCTTCACAAATATAATATATAGAAATAACAATGCCATTGGCACAGGCTGAACAAAATTGAATATAGTTATAATAGGCAATAGCTACATTAGTCGTTTACTTTGATGGCAAAGATTTATGTTTGGAAAAGGTTTGCTTGTTTATCATTTTGTTTTATTCTAAATTAAACATAATAATATGTTTCTTTCTACCACGTGTGTATTGGTTATTTCTTTCCGTTGGTACGTACCACACTTTCATGGTGTTGTATTTCTTTACTCTCCCTCTCTTGTTTATATATGTCTATCTTGCTGTTCCCCTTTCAGTTAAATCGCCGTTATCCTGTTTACGTACACCTCTTTTCTCCAACTTAACCGATAGCAAATACGTGACCTCTTCCTGATGGACATGCTGTACGTAGTGTGACGTCATACGCCCACAACATACATACTGGCTATCTTCCATGTTTTTGGTTACCTGTTCAATGAGGTTACAATCACTACTCATCGATTAAGCCAACTTTGGTCCACTAATGACTGCAGAAGTAAAGACCAGAATTAGCTGGAAAGCAAAACATACTAACAAAGAGATGTGTCAGATTCTCCACACAAGACAAACCCTGCTTAACAAAAGGAAAAGAGGAAAAGTACAATACACCAGGCTATTGTTAAAGATGGGCTTTAAGGAAAGATGTAGGGCAGCAGAGCCAAGGGTAGACAAAGAGTAACATGGATATACAACATTAAGACATGGACTGGCCTGGGTATGGCACAATGTGGAACGTAGCTGGCGTCCATGAGGGCTGGACAGTCACTACACGTCAATCTTATGGTCAGAGATGACACCTCCAGGTATTCAGGTCCACTTAAACCTTCAATCACAAGCCTAAATCGAAGCTGTTGCTTGGATTTGAACCTGGATCTAAAGAGTCTGTCAAGTTTTGTCAACAAGCAGGGCAAAGACTGTAGTGCATATTTTTATCAGACAAGTAATCCGCTGCAAAAGACACCAGACCAAGACTTCTTCTATTGATGGCACCCTTCCAC
>NW_004797516.1:15496-20827 GCF_000002075.1 Aplysia californica | reverse complement strand
CCCCCCCCCCCCCCCCCCCCCCCCCCCCAAAAGAAAAATCTTCTTCTCGATACTAAGGTAAACTCAAAATGTGGTTTTGACCAGCTGTGTATTCTAAGTTATTTAGCGTCCTAACATTAGGCTAGCCTTTCCAAAAATGCAACAAAAACATTATTGCTTCTTTGATTGAAAAGAATGTAACACTGGCTATAAGGAGGTCTATACCGCATTTTAAAATAATGATCCCCAAAAATGATTCAAATTTGCCCATTTTTTATATTCCTTTCCAGGTGAATTTTGTCATCTGCCTAAGCGCTCTTTTCATCACACGAAAGTAGTTTTCTAAGAGGCGGGAATGCCTTCCGAATATAAAATCGATCTCTGATTAAAAGCAAGCCAGTTGAGTTGAGTGCCTAAAAATTATTTAAAACAAACAACAACAAAAAAACCCCCACCCAAAAACATTCCTGTTCAAGAGGGCCTTACTGGGGATTCGAGCCAGGGCTGTCGGTTCCAAACTCTAGTATGACACCACCTGAGCCGTCAACCTCTTTGACACAATGATTCGATTATGTGCCACGGCACACAAGTGACAAGTATTCGATTCCCGAATTTTGAAGTCATCGTCGAATATCTCTGTCTGTTGGCATGTTGAATCGCCCCAAATGTAACAAAGGGCAGTTTTTATTTTAATCTTTGAAAATACTGAAAGTATAGCCTTACGTTCTCACCAGTTCACGAGTTTGTGAAGACAATTCAATATGTGGAGTATTTTATATCGATATACAGCGTCTGTAGGACATCGCAAAACAATAGATAGCACAACTAAACAAAAAATAGACAAAGGTCATGCGAACTCAAAAATCGGAATTTTAAAAAGTCTCAGATCATCTGTGGTTTTACATGGTAGTGAGGCTTGGGCAGAGAAACGGAAGACAAAAAAGCAGAATACAAGTGGACTTTTGTGGTCTTGTGGTTACGGTGTTCGCGTCTCATTCAATAGGTCCTTGTTCGAAACATGACAACGATAGAAAACTTTCTTTTCCCCAAACAGTCACCTTCCACCTCTTGTCTGCTCTCTAGCCATATTCTGTCGTCAGCTTTACGTCCACTCAAAATTAATTCCTACCTCATACGACCATAATTATGCAGTTGCGAGCGCCGTAAAACACTTACCAAAACAAACATGCAGCATACAAAAGCAGATATGTGTTTTTATATTAAGTAACCGCTCCGGGTCAAATTGACATGATAAAGAACAGAAGTTTTAGTTTTAGTAAAAGTTTTATGGCACTTGCAGCAGGAAAAGATCCTACGGTATAAATGTCGAAGATTAGAAGTGTCACAAGAGAGTAACAAACATAAAGAAGGGGAAGATTTCAGAACGATAGATGTTTGATAGTAAAGAAGGCGCAAACCACACTAAAGCACACGCTAACCAGCCACAGGTAAGAGAACAAATTATGAAAGTGTCCTGAAAGAGCATGATACACAGAGCAGAACGCCTCCTGAAATCAGGAAAGGGAGACTGCGGCATAGAGGTCAAACACTTCACCGTTGCATGCAGAGGGCATGAGTTCGAATCCCAGTTTTGGGAGTGTTTTTCTCAAGGATCTAGGTCTGTCTTTTTCTCTGTTGTGCGTTGCCTCACTCCCAGCTCGGGTTGGCCATGAAAAGAAAAGGCCGAAGCAGCCAGCCACCTAAATGATCTGCACAATGTTGATGGTCGCAAGAAGCATGCAACTGAGTGTTTACACTTCTTACGCCGGTTCCAACGTTCAAAAGGCAAAATCTATTCTCAGGTCAGGTTAAGAGGTTAACTATGGATCAAACTAATCTTCTCACTAGTATCATTACAATATGCACTATCTATACACTGTTGAAATTCTCTCTATCGAAATAAAAAGCAGATGAATGAATAGATAGACAGACAGACAGACAGACAGACAGACAGACAGACAGACAGACAGACAGACAGACAGCCAGACAGACAGACAGACAGACAGACAGACAGATAGATAGATAGATAGATAGATAGATAGATAGATAGATAGATAGATAGATAGATCGATAGATAGATAGATAGATAGATAGATAGATAGATAGATAGATAGATAGATAGATTTAATTTGGCTCTCGCTGCGTGGGAACAGGGAACACACTGTGCTACTGTTTCAGGCATGATGAAAATGGTTGAAGAGAGCCATTAACTGTAATGTTCTCCTAATAACACGACAGAATCTATTATCGAAAGAGGGACACACTTGCTATCATAATCTCTCTCATTTTTTTTCTTTTAGTTTTTGTTTTACTTTGTTTCGTTCTTTGTTGTTTTTCCTGTGTTTTTTTATACATGTGATTTTATTTTTTCTCGCATTTTATTTTTTAGTTTAGCTATTGGTCCAACAACAACATCTCTAAGATCAGGAGATCAGTCACTTTTATGATCTCCTATGAATGAAGAAGGGCGTCAAAAACATCGGTGTGAGCCGTTATCTCTTCTGGCCGCCTCTATCTGGATATCTCACTCTCAATAGTTGAGCGGCATAATATTACATTATTAGAGTCCGGGGCAAAATTTAAAATATTTTTAAAAATAAATTTATGAAATACCATCTTATAGATATTCCTTCTTATTCATGGTAATAATAATAATAATAGTTAGCATTTGTATAGCGCATATCCCCGCTCAGCAGCAGGCTCTATGCGCTTTACACTATATTATTACCCCAGCAGACCATAGAACACTCCGAAACATTCTCAGCTTCCCGGGAAGCATACAGTGCGAGCAGCCGATTAAGCGCTCAAACACTAACAGACTGACAAGATCTTTCGCTGTCTATAGCCGGGTACCCATTCCCACCTGGGTGAAGTGAGGAAAATTCGTGTAAAGTGCCTTTCCCAAAGACACAACGTCGGGTCCCTGACGGGATTCGAACCCACGACCTTACGGTTGCGAGTCCGAGAGCCTAACCACCAGGCCACCGACGCCACTCTTGTGCTCTTAATTTGATGTACTAGTCAACGTCTGTTAGGCTGTGAAAGTTGGAATGTATGTTTAAGTGTTAGCGTTAATCTAAAGAGCGCATTTTAAAGTAAGTTTGACAACGAGGGGGCTTTATTGTTACCACATTTTAAAGTATCGTCTTCTTTGTTTTCCCCTGTTTACCTTGCTAACTAATATTTCTTTATCATTATTATAATTATTATATTATTATTATTATTATTATTATTATTATTATTATTATTATTATTATTATTATTATTATTATTATTATTATTATTATTATTAATATTGTTTACCTTGCTAACTAATATTTCTTTATCATTATTATTATTATTATTATTATTATTATTATTATTATTATTATTATTATTATTATCATTATTATTATTATTATTATTATTATTATTATTATTAATATTGTTTACCTTGCTAACTAATATTTCTTTATCATTATTATTATTATTATTATTATTAATATTGTTTACCTTGCTAACTAATATTTCTTTATCATTATTATTATTATTATTATTATTATTATTATTATTATTATTTTAATTATTATCATTATTATTATTATTATTAATATTGTTTACCTTGCTAACTAATATTTCTTTATCATCATTATTATTATTATTATTATTATTATTATTATTATTATTATTATTATTATTATTATTATTATTATTATTATTATTATTATTACAATTGTTATTGTTGTCATTATTATTGTTATTGTTGTTGTTGTTATTGTTGTTATTGTTATTGTTATTATCATGTTTCTTCTTCTTCTTCTTCTTCTTCTTCTTCTTCTTCTTCTTCTTCTTCTTCTTCTTCTTCTTCTTCTTCTTCTTCTTCTTCTTCTTCTTCTTCTTCTTCTTCTTCTTCTTCTTCTTCTTCTTCTTCTTCTTCTTCTTATCACAGACGTCGGTTACTACGTAACATCAGGCGTTTTCAGCTTTGTCATTAGGCGCGCTTTTTAGAAAATGTACCCGTCGATATTACCTATTTGTTTGCACAAGGTGGATCACTCAGAACGCAGCTTGTTTCAACACAGCTAGACTTCTGTAAAGTCGTAAAGTAAAAGAACAGAAAGCTTTGAATAGAATAGAGGAACTCCAACGGACACACTTTTTTCTTTTAGTTTAGTGATTCGTCTGTCTTATAATTTCCAATTGTCTTCTCCATCCCTCTGTCTTATCATCTTACTTCGTCCGCTCCATCCCTCAGTCTCCAATTAAATTCGTCTGCTCCATCCTTTTATCTCCACATTATTATTTTAATGCATCTCCTTCACCCTTCTATCTTCACATCATAATTCGTCCCTTCCATCCCTTTGTTTTACAATCTTTATTCGTCCCCCCCCCCCCTCCACCCATCCCGATCCTCTAACTGAGCTATCATGAGGAAGTAGATTTCTGTCTATGAAGAGAGATATCGTAAATTAGGTTCTAGACGATGTACCTCTGGCTCTTAGATCAGGGCGACGGAGACCATTTCGCATTTTACACTCCGTTTAAGTTGATTATGTCCTTCTTGATTACCCTGTAAAGGAAGAAAAACTCGTGTCTGGGAGCTTTGTTTTAGTCTCCAGGGGCAAACGAGAAGGAAAAAGAGAAAGAGAAAGGGGAGAAGAAGACAAAAGGAGTAAGGAAGGAGGGATGACGGGAATGGAAGACGGAGGATATAAATTGTATGTATTGGGATAATTGCCAAGGGAATTGAGGAGGTCCAAATAGGCAGATAGATGGTTCATATTATGTGTGTGTGCTTATGTGTGTGTGTAAGTGGGGTTTTTTCGTAAGTGTTTTACGGCGTTCGCAACTGCATATTAAGATCATATGAGCGTGCGGAACACAAACTTTTTCATTAGGTATGCAATTTTGAATGTTGCCTGTGGTGGCGGCAGAAGCCTACTCTTAGCGATTTATGACCACCAAGGGATCTTTAACGTGCGCAACTTGAACACAAGCCCTCCGATATTTTTCGACCTTGTCCGAGAAGGCTACGGATAGATCTTTTCTACCAGAAGATTAGGGGTGTGACTGAAAGACAGTAATAACAAGGAGCCAAGGAGTAGCAGTAGAAAGGGTAAAGAAAGAGTCAGAAGCCCAGAGGAAGGGGCAAAGGAGGTGAGGGGGAGGGTGCAGAAAGCGGAGACGAAAGCAGACGACAGAACATTGTTAGAGAGCAGAAAGGGAAGTGAAAGGATACAATTTAGAGAAGAAAATCTTTCGGTCACTACCCAAACTCAAACCCGGGACATTTGAATGAGAGGCCAACACCTTAACCTCTAGGCCACGAGAGCCCTTTGTGTATATATATATGTGTGTGTGTGTGTGTGTGTG
>NW_004797516.1:13158-14613 GCF_000002075.1 Aplysia californica | reverse complement strand
AGAGAGAGAGAGAGAGAGAGAGAGAGAGAGAGAGAGAGAGAGAGAGAGAGATATGCAATAGATGATGTCCATTTTGTCTTATCATATCAAATTATGGAGAGAATGGGTGAAATATTATTAAGGACAAATGAGACGTGAGACACCCCCCCCTCCCCCCAATGATTATTAAAAATAAATAAGGGGCTAACTAAATTTTAAAACGACGGAAGCATATAAACGTCGATAGTTAAAAAAATTAACCAAAAGATAAAAAGGAATTATACTGAACTTTCTTTGCTTGAAATAAAGCAAAACGTATAGACGTAAACAATCATTATGACCTTGATATTGAGTAATTCAAAAGGAAATATGGACCCTATCTTAGACAGGGGTCTCAGAAACTCTACTGGAGCGTGGGGGAACCTTCAGCGAACAACAGCCTTCGCACTACAAACTGACGTGGAGAGGAAGAATAAAGATGTGAAGACAGACAGATGAAGGGGTAGAATAAAGATGGAAAGACAGAGAGGTTGAGGGGACAAATAAAGATGGCAAGACAGATTTGTGAAAGAGACGATTAAAGATATGAAAACAGAGAGATGGAGGAGACAAATAACGATGGCAAGACAGGGGTGGACGCGCTATGGGTGAAGGGGATCACTTAAGATGTGAAGACTGAAGGATGAAGGGGACGAGAGAATAGTAGAAGCAAACAGCATAGGTGTGGGGACAACATGAGGTCAACTTTGACAAGAAGACCTGGTTTACCATCTTTGATGACTACTCACATTTCATTAAAAAAATAATGAAACGTTTCTTTCTATATGCTTCGGCGTTTAAAGTGAACAGATCACAACTCTTACAAAAAGTACGTCTTCAAAAAAGTTGTTGTTTTATTACGATGGTCTTAATCAACGCTTGCCACTCTGGGCGATACCGTCCCGTGGTTGGCGATTTGGTAATTTTGGTGGGCGGTGGGATCACCCGAGTAGTGACGACGCTGGGAAATATTTGTAAGTGGGTGGTTTTAAAGGTTAGCTTCTTAAATGTTTCAAAACATGGGCACTGGCTATTAAAAGATTAACAAGCACAGCTCTAAATTCATGCTACCTCCCCCTTTTTCACTCCCTCATTATCAGTTGGAACAAACAACTTCAATTGGCTACAATATCTATTTGTATAGGTTAATATCAAATTGGTTTGGCCACTTGCTACGAATGTCACCTAGCTGCTCAAGAGCCTATAACAACAAGCACTTAGGCTATAAAGAAAGAGGAAGACCACACGAAAGGTGGATTAAGGGAGTCAAGGAAACCCTGAGAATTTATAATATCCCAATTGACAGAACTGCAGAGTTGGCATACCATAGAAAACTGCATCTCCACATGACGCTTAACGACAACAGAGGATTAAAAAAAATTTAAGTAAGTTAAGTAAGTACTATCAAAATCTCAGCTCCACTTTCTTTTTTTTTTG
>NW_004797516.1:10752-11941 GCF_000002075.1 Aplysia californica | reverse complement strand
TGTTTCAGTTGGAGGTTAACAGCACTTGCAGCTCATAAAGTCATATGAATAAGTGCCAGGATTATAGATATTACAAGAGAGTAAAAAACACCAAAATGAAGGAGAGATAAAGACGATAGATGTTTTATAGGAAAGAAGAAGCAAACCACTACAGAGCATCCACCAGCCACCCCACAACGACTTTGATGAAGAGGACACGCTTGTGACTCAGTTTGCGAGGGAAGGAAAACGTTCCAACGAATGAGAATGAGAGGGTTTGTTTGTGGTCAGGGGTGAGCAGGGAAGGTCAAGTAGGGTCAATGTCAGGTCACGAGGAGTGAGCAAGACAGGAATATCTTGAGTACTGTGTGGTCACTCGTTTTTCTCCCGATGTCCAGCTTTGCAGTAGGCTGACAAAGGGCATTGAGCATTTTCTTGATGACACTATTGTTTTACCACACCGGCAATAAGATAAGATAAGATAAAATAAGATGATATAGTAGGAGATAAAATGAGATGGGATGAAAAGTGAAGAGATGAGAAGAGATGAGATAAGATAGATAAGAAAAGATTTAAAAGAATTTTTGGGGTCCAGACGCTGGGATTTGTTTGGTACTTTACCGCGCGCGCGCACACACGCGCACACACACACACACACACACACACACACACACACACACACACACACACACACACACACACACTCACACACATAGACACAAACAAACACATATTAACACATGGTGTTGGAAAATTGAACTGTTCTTGTGCACAATATGGATACCAGGACCTGATTATAAAAGGTTATTTTCAAAAGCGGTCGAAATGCTGTGTAAGTGTGTGTGTGTCGTTTGTGCGTTGCTTTTGTCGTGTACTAGGCCTAGCCATAGCTAACCTCTATCCCTTTCACCCCCCTAGTCTTCTTTCCAACCGTTTCTCACGTATTAAAATTGCCGTGTGTCTACTACGGTGTCCAAAGAATGAAAAGAACAAACAAAAAAGCAAGAGTGATCAAAACTGGAGGGGGCTAGTACACGACAAAAACAATGTACAAACCTCACGCACACTTACATAGAAGGGGGCTCTCGTGGCCTATATAGAGGTTAAGGTGTTGGCCTCTCATTCAAAAGTCCCGGGTTCGAATCCGGGTAGCGCCCGAAAAATTTTCTTCTCTAAATGTGTCCCCTATCACCTCATTTCCTGCTCTCTA
>NW_004797516.1:8602-9819 GCF_000002075.1 Aplysia californica | reverse complement strand
GAGAGAGAGAGAGAGAGAGAGAGAGAGAGAAAGAAAGAGGAAAGAGAGAACCAGTATCTATGAAAACAACTTCATAACAATTAACCGAGAAAAAAAATATGAATACAAATCAAGGGAGGGAAGAAATGCGAATGGGTATCTAATTACCCCCCATGCCTTCCACCACAAAAACTAGAATTATTGATATCACTTCAACATGGATGGATACACTTGCAATATATTATTGTACCAAGTCATGAGCTATGAATAATAAGAGAAAATCGATCTTTCATAGAAAAAACCCTTCCAACGATACTGGGCAATGCACTCCACAGGGAAATCCCAATATATGTAAATCATATTAAACGTCACAACTACTTGTCTGCGATATTACTAAAGACCGAAAGGGGAAGTAAACTCTTTTAAGCTGCGGGTGCATTATGGGAATGAAGCATTACGTCCGGTTGAGCGCAAAACACGGAGTAACCAGATAAATGGCAACGTTTTCAAAGATTTATTGCTACAATGATTATAGATCAGAAGCCGGAACCAATCCAAATGCAAATGTTCAACTTGACAATGGGAATTGCTCATAACCGTTGTTCACTAGAACAAAAAGGCGTCTAAAATCACGTCCACCCCCCAACCCCCCCTCCCCAACCCTCTCCATCCAAACCTGTTTTCCACTACTACTACTTTCCTATAGAGTAGCAAAAACAAAACAAAATCTAGCCCAAACAAAACAAAACAAAAATAAAAAGTAAAGACAAACAGCTGCAAAGCAAGCCCCCCAAAAGTATTTAAAAAAACAACCCAACAACAACAAAAAAACGAACTCTAGCCCACGAACAACCCCCCCCCCTTACCCCAACTATACCTTGCGGTCAATGTAATGATGTCATCATTCACATTACAGAGTTATTCCAAGGGTTCATAGTAAGCACGATCAGTTCGGTTCAGGTCGGTTCAGTTCATTTTGGTCGTCGGGGCTAGCGAGATTGAGGGCGAGCGAAAAGCCACCATCGTGGCATAATGCGAATGAAACCGACGGTGACCTTCAAGAGCAAACACGTTTGTTTTGTGGCATCGGTGGCCTAGTGGTTAGGCTCTCGGACTCGCATCCGTAAGGCCGTGGATTCGAATCCCGTCAGGGGCCCGACGTTGTGTCCTTGGGAAAGGCACTTTACACGAATTTTCCTCACTTCACCCAGGTGGGAATGGGTACCCGGCTATAGACT
>NW_004797516.1:6139-6987 GCF_000002075.1 Aplysia californica | reverse complement strand
CCCCCACCCTCACCCCCAAACCCACCCCTTTACATTTCCGGGTCATTAATGTAGGTGTTTTGTTGGGGTTTGCCTTTTTGGTTTGTTTCTTTTGATTTGTTTTAACGCAGTTCAGATCATTTGTGAGGCAGCGTGGTGGAATCAGGCTCTCGTCAATTTTTGGGCTTGTAGAGTTATTGGTATTATCTTAAAGATTGTTCACTTGTCTTTATTTGGATTTAAAAACATACCCATTTATCTTGAATACAAGTGGAGATATTTGCGAATGAAGGAGGTGGGGTCACCTGTTTTCAGAGGTAAAATTTGTGAAAAATTTGGCCGCCAAAGATGAGTTATTTTCTTAGCTTAAGAGTCCGTGGTAACTGAAAATTTACCTTTTTATGCCTTTAATCGACGTTTTCCAGAAAAAATCCATACAGAAATGAGTTCTTTAATAGGGAAAAACGGTGTTGAACTAAAATAAAAATTATATTAAAATTCACAAACCTGCGGGAGAATGCAAGTTTCTTCACTTTGGATATTTTGACGAGAGACTGGTTCCACCACGCTGCCTCACATTTAGGCGGCGGGCTTCAGACTACCAACGTTGCCTGAAAGGGTTTATACAACGTCCCTGCAGAAAGACTGAGACAGTCGATAAAATTAACCCCACACTCGGGAATCGAACTCGGGCTTTCTGCGTGCGACGCCAGTGTTCTTGGAGTCCGATTAGTGAGTAAAATGACAAAGTTTCTTTGTTTGGAATGAAAGTAGCACCAATAGAAGGTAGACTCTAGGTCGATTCTAAAGTTTTAATTGAATCAGAATTCTATCTATCTATCTATCTATCTATCTATCTATCTATCTAT
>NW_004797516.1:3486-5265 GCF_000002075.1 Aplysia californica | reverse complement strand
ATCTATCTATCTATCTATCTATCTATCTATCTATCTATCTATCTATCTATCTATCCATCTATCTATCTGACAACTAGCCTTTCTTCATTTATGTTTAATGAACGTGTGTTGTTTTTGTGTGTTTGGTGACAATGTACTAGTTTTTGTTGAATAATTGGTCACATTGCAGGAAATAATTCACCTCTTTATATAGAAACACAAAACTATGCAGATTTTGTCCTCTGGAGAACTATTTGTAGCCTGTTTCCGGGGACACATCAATACTTTTCTCAATAACAACTTTTTACCAGTTTCTCAGTCCACTCTTGCGTTGGAGGGTGGCTTTTTCATATACAACTTATGCACTTAATTTCATGCCGTATGAAATAAGAAAATACACTCAAAAGCTTAAAATGCTCGTTCGTATACATATCCGTTCTTTCATCGGAGAAAAAAAAAAAGTAAAAAGATAGGATTTTCCGAAACAACTGGTACACCGAATTTCAGATGAAAAGAGTAAATAAAATAAATTATTTGAAATGGTTCTCATTAAGTTCTTGACTGTGCCCTAAAGTGCAAACCACCAAATCGCGTAATCAAAGCTGCTGAATTTCAAGAGGTATTAGAGTACGAAATAATATGTCTTTCAAAAAATAGAAAAGGGGAAAGTGAATCTACGCCATCGAAAATGATTAGTTTGTGCGGTTAGGCAGTCCACAATAGGCTGCCGTGGGGAAAAATGGGATGAAACGGCGAAAAAAACAAACCCTCCAACAATCCAATGGAAAACAAATCAATTTCCCTTGGGATTTCTCTGGTATAATTTTCTTTTTTTTAATGTAGCTGTTTTTACGCCCCCATCAACACAATTTAGATCATTTAGTATCCGGACTTCGATCCTGGCTTTCGTGTCTAACCCGCGCTGAGAGGGATACATTATCCTGTCCTAACTGAAAAGCCGAGATATCACCCCCCCCCCCAAAAAAAAAAAAAAAAAAAAAATTCTCTTCACACACGGGGAATCAAACTCAGGTCTTCTGTGTGCGATCGAAATCATTAATCATTTTATCACAGATGCGGGTTCCGGTATACGGAATTCGTTATCTTAAAGGGTTAGAGTTTTTAAAGGCGGGCTCTCGTGGCCTAGAGGTTAAGTTGTTCGCCTCTCATTCAATAGGTCCTGGGTTCAAATCCGGATAGCTACGGAAAATCTTCTCTAAGATTGTCTCCTTTCACATCCTTTCCTGCTCTCTAACAATGTTCTGTCGTCTGATTTCGTCTCCCCTCACATCCTTTGCCCTCTCCTCTGGGCCCCTGACTCTTTCTGCAGCCTTTCTACTGCCTCTCCTTGGCTGCTTCTTATTGCTGCCTCTCAGCCCCACGCCTGATCTTATAGTAGGTAAGATCTACACCTAGCCTTCTCGGACAAGGGAGAAAATTCTCGGAGATTGCGTGTGCAAGTGGCTCACGTTAAAGATCCATTGGTTGTCCAAAATCGATGAGCGTAGGCTTTTGCCGCGCCCGGGCAAAATTCGAAATTTCCTACCGACTGAAAATATTTGGTTTGTCTAGAGCGCTCATATGACCTTATGTAGCTGCGAGCGCTGTAAAACACTTATCACCCCCCATTAAAAAAGGCTTTTCATTCAAACTAAACGCCATCACAATTGTCTCAACAGTTGTTGATTAAATTGATTAAAGGCATCTTACAACCCTTTCATGTTATTCGCTCACATGACTTAATGCAGTTGCGAGCGCCACAAAACTCTTACGAAACAACATAAGGTTATTTGAGAGGGG
>NW_004797516.1:0-1234 GCF_000002075.1 Aplysia californica | reverse complement strand
ACACACACACATACACCCTTCGGCGTCTGTGGTGTAGCGGTTAGGTGTTTTGCTTTCGCAGGCAGAAGACCTGAGTTCAATTTCTGTGTTGGAAGATGATCTTTTTTAATTGAGTATCTCCGTCCGTTTGCTGGGACATAATTGTGTCCTTTTCAGCTTAGCCTGGCTTGGCCTTAACAGGCATTGTCAAAACAAGCCACCTCCTAATTGATCTAAATTTATGTCTTGGGGGTTGTAAAGCATAATGTGTTTTTGAGCTTTTTTATATATATTTTATCCACCTTATACCCCCCTTTCCACTAACCCAAACCTTGCCAAGCCAACATTCGACATTCACTTTTTCTGTTCAAGTGCCATTTCCGGTTGTCACTTGCACACATTTGATAGAAAAGAAACTCCCTAAACAGACGTGCACGTACACACATAATGTTCAAAACAGATGTACGTACGGACGCTAGCACACTTACATACGCATTTACTTACCTATACACACACACACACTCTCAAACACACACACGCACGCACACACACACACACACACACACACACACACACACACACACACAGGCGCGCGCGTGCACACACTCACACACACTCATACACACTCACACACACACACACACACACACACACACACACACACACACACACACACACACACACTACGACACATTTTAAAACATACTCGCACAACTGATACACTATTTCGTTTCGTTGGTTTGCTTCACAATGACAGGTCTTTTTAGTATTTTTTTCGTGATTCTGAAGCCGTGTAATCATATTACGCACTGGGTATTTCTAGTAAGAATACAAGAACAATTACCAAGTAAAAGTCTACTTTATTCCTCCTTTCGTAACGTACTTGACTTACTACGCAGATCCGGGGGATCCACTCTGTGTGGGGGCCATTATGGCGGTAGTCGTGACGTCATACGCCAAAGACAGTCTTAACTTACTTTGAACATCAGAGGTTGAAGTCAACCTTTACTCAACTTATATACGTGTGATCAAAAGGTACAAAAGAAGACAAGTGTACTGGAACTGACGCTGTAAGGAAACTTATTTTTAGCGTGAGTGCAGTTACAAAAACCATGGTTGTGGCTAAGTGAGGCATCCAAACAGGTATAGTACAAGTTAAAAAGAAATACGGACATTTTTATAAAACTAAAGAACCCAGACTAAATATAGCCTACATTAAAAGGAGTCGTTTTTTAAGGGCTGTAATTATTTTTGT
>NW_004797515.1:1036480-1038404 GCF_000002075.1 Aplysia californica | reverse complement strand
CACTTGCTCTCATTAACTCTTCGACCCTACCTCCCTGCCTCCCACCCCCAAGAATTCAGCTTTACAGCACAAAAACGCCTTTTTTAAACAACGATTATCGCGCGCGCGCGCCACACACAGAGAGGGGAGAGCACCAACAACCCCACATTCAGCTCTCGACAGTAACTCGCTGTGAGAAGGAACCCCGGACTCCCATTAATCAAATTAGCAAACGCGTTTCTCCATCGACCCAAAAATTAAGAAAATTGAGAAAGAAAAGGGAAGCGACACCCAGTGCCAATCTGTCCAGAGGCAAATTGCCATTCCGACTTCATTGGGAGACAAACCTATAACCTTTGGGGCGTGGGGGAGGCGTTAGGCCGGGATCTCCGGATTGATTTAGGTACATACACATAAAACTACACACTAGCCACCACACTCGCTTCTATACCTGTCCAGTAAAAAAGTAAAAAGAAAGAAAGATCGAAAGAAACTAAACCGACAAAACAGAGTTAAACAAACAGAAACAATGAGGTAAACACACAAAAAAAGAAGTAGGACTCACAGGTACCACATTTCAACTACCAGAACAATCTCTTTCCTCCTCTACTTTCACCAACCACATGACACTGGGACTCAAACCCAAGCACCCCATGCGTTAGCCAAGTCCACGAACAACAGCGCCACAAAGCATGGTACAAAAGGATTTTTTAAAATACCCCCCCCCCCCAAAAAAAAAAAATAAAATAAATAAATAAAGACCTGTGCTTCGCGCCGTTTCACAATCTAACAGCACATCCAGACTTGTTGGTTTTAGTTTTAGTAAGTGTTTTCAGGAAAGAAGGAGCAAACCACTAGAATACCCGCCAACCATCCGCGAGCCAAATAAAAAAAAATCCGTCGACATAAATTCTCCAGCATCGCAGCATCAACAGCAACAAAATAAACCACCTATCACTGCTGGTTCGTTCAGAGCCACATAGAAACCCAACGACTAAGGTTCAAAATGTCTTCGCTCTGAGTCCGAAACAGACTTAGTTTAGTAAAAGTTCAACAGCACTTGCAACACAAATACGTCACATAAATGTCGAAAATTAGAAGTGTTACAAGATGGAAACATGCAAAGAAAGAGACAACAGCTCAGAACGATTGATGTTTGATATGAAAGAGGCCCAGAGCGCTGTAATACATATGGTGACTGAATAAGAAATGCTGTTATAGTACAGACCCACAAAAAAACAGCACTCCCCCCCCCCACCCCACCTCCATCCCCCGAATAAAACAACAACGACAATAACAACAACAACAAAAAACAGCACTTGAATGAATGTAACGCTTTAACAATGCAGTCAGACACGTAAGGTATCCTAGTCGAGCAGACGGCTTCAATCCACACAGCCTTTGATGATCAGAGACATTTCAAACATTCGTTTACTCTTTTTTTTTCTTTCTCTGTCTCTCAATCTTTCTTTCGTTGGCCTCACACAACGTGTGTTGTCCTGGCGGGGGGAGAAAGAAACGGGAACCTTTTCTTTTCTTTTTTTTAAGTACAGAGAAGCATATCGACACAATAACGATCATTCAGGGCAGGGTAAAAAGTTAGACAAAATAGAGGAACGAAAAAAAAGTAGGAACTACCAGTGGCATCCTCAAACCACCCATAAACCAGACAGACAGACAGACAGACAGACAGACAGACAGACAGACAGACAGACAGACAGACAGACAGACAGACAGACAGACAGACAGGCAGAGGGAAAGTAGTGCCCTCCACCTACCTGCTTGAATGAGCAAAGAGACGCACACAACGACACAATAAAGGTCATCTAGTGCAAAGAAAGGATAAGCCAGACGGACAGGCAGGAACGACAGAGTGAAAGAAAAGAAGTGCAACCTAGCATTCTTAACATTCTCTCTCATTCTCTCTCTCTCTCTATCTCTCTCT
>NW_004797515.1:1032853-1034787 GCF_000002075.1 Aplysia californica | reverse complement strand
ACTGACCACTGACCACTACAACACCGCGGCCATTCACAGGAGCGTGGGCTCAGGGCTGGATGGGTCACACTCTTGACCCTCAGAGAACGTATAGGTTACACTCAACTAATTTTACCGAGTGTTCTAAACCTGTCCCCGTGGTTTTATGCACCCCGCATTATGGCTCAGTTTGCATATTTTCAGAATTTTTCTTGCATAAAACGACGGGAACAACTAAACAGCCTTTCGTTTCGTCGGCCAGCATTTCAGATTACTAACCAAAACAAAACAAAAAATAGAAAGAAAAGATAAAGTTATGTAAAAAGCCCAACATTTTAAATGCAGTACTTTTAATTCTTGGTGTCGGTTGCACATGCTTATGGGATATTATTGTTGTCGAAATTGAAATCCTAAATATAAAAAAGCAAGAAAAAAAAATACAATGTTCAAATAATAAAACAGCTTTTCAGGAAACTTGAAAAGAAAAAAAAAATGCTTTCCGGGCTAAACACACTACAACAGCTTTCTGGCCATTTTGATTTTGTTTTCTTTTGTCTGAGTAACAAGAAGATTATCGACACAATAACAGCCACATAGAGCAAGACGGAAAAACAGAAACAACAGAGGTGTGTTGAAGAAGGACAGCCACCAACACACACATTATTCTGGCACAGTGGTGGAAGTTCATAATAATAATAACAACAACAGCAGCAGCATTAATAACAGTGATGACGATGATGATGATGATGATGATGATGATGATGATGATGATGATGATGATGATGACAATAACTGCATTTACATAGCGCATACAACGGTCTACAGCACGCTCTCTGCACAACAAACCGAGTAAACAAAACATATGTCGGCAGTATTCTAGCCAAAAACGCACACAGTATTATTCTAAAATGTGTTTTTCTCCTCTAAACTGTTTTACGCTCCCAATTTAGACATACTCGAGGGTGGGACACCTCAACACTGACTGTCAGGACCACTCCAGGCTGAGTCCAAAACCAATTATTTACAAAAAGAATTCTTTAAAAAAAATTCCCATACAGGACTCAAACTCGCATCTTTTACCAGCGATGGGTAAGAGCTTCCCTTTCTATCACGGACACTGATCGAACGTTAGTTGACAAAGTCTTGACCGACGTAACATATAGCATTTTTGAGTATTTTTACGATGATATAATGATCATTAGATGTCCGACAAAAACACACAGAAAAAAATTGCAAAGAGAACTGGCATAAAGCTAGAAAAACTACAAAAGAAAATTACCCTAATGCAAATTTCCACTCATTTGATCAACAAACTCTTTCATCTCTGAAAAGCTGTGAAATAATTATAATAATTCACGTTTGGCCCATCAATATACACTCTAGTTCTCTCTTTGTTACGTTGCATGAACCCTAGGTTTTAAAAAAATGTGTGAGTAGGAGTGGGAAGGGGAAGGGGGAGGAGGTCCTTTCCCTGATCTCCAGTAACAAGGCACGGGCAACTATCGAGGCATTACAATTACAACTCGCGGAGACTCTTTTACCAAAGCAGAAATCCGTATTGAGTAAACTGTACACAGGGATTTCGCAGCGCTTCGCCGATCAAAGCGGTCTCGTGCGAAAATCGGATCATAGCCAGAAGACGGTGGTAGCGTAGATGTCCGGGTTTGGCACTGAGGTGCGGGTCGGTGCTACACCGGTACATAACAATGCGCCAGGTGGTAATGATGCGTTCAAAACGTTTGCGCTGAGCCCTGTAACGTTAAGCTGGGGGGAAAATGAGGGGAAATGGATTGCGTGCTCTCTCGCTCTCTCTCTCTCACTCTCTCTCTCTCACACACACACACACACACAAACAGCAGCAGTATAACTCCCAAACAAGCTGTTAACAGTAGCAACAAAAACACCACTACACTTCCATACAGAGAGAGAGAGAGAGAGAGAGAGAGAGAGAGAGA
>NW_004797515.1:1025075-1027527 GCF_000002075.1 Aplysia californica | reverse complement strand
CGTGTGTGTGTGTGTGTGTGTGTGTGTGTGTGTGTGTGTGTGTGTGTGTGTGTCTGTTTGGGTTATGCCACTTTTTCTGGCGAAGACTTTCGTTGCAACGTGTGCGCATGTCTGCATTCGTGAGCCCGTGTGTGTGTTTATCATATTATAGCTTTCGCCACAGTTTTTCTTTTCCTCTGACATGTGTTTGCTGGTTCATTTGTGAGCGCGGCTTTCGCGTCAAGTTATTCCAAGAGTTTCATTTCCAGATTCTTTTCAGGCGTTTTGGTGTCTGTGCGCGTTTGTGAACCCGTATTGAACACGTTTTCTGCTTTTAAGACAACAAACATGCGCACAAAGTTGTGTGTCTGTGTGTGTGTGTGAGTGTGAGTGTGTGTGTGTGTGTGTGTTTGTGTGTATGTGTGTGTGTGTGTGTGTGTGTGTGTGTGTCCGTGCACTTGTGTGTGTGCGTGTCTGTGATCGTGAGTCTGCCTGCTTGTAGCTTGTAGCCGTACTGTAATGATGATGTTCTGGTATAGATGCAATGCACTCACTCGTCTCTCTGGAGCTCGTGGATGGCGCGCGGTTCTTGTTATGTGGTGTAGGGCACTGGAGAAAGTAACTTCCCACCAACGTCGCTCTACTCTACGTTCTAGCTTTGGCCTGCCGAGCTCTGTGTCTGGTTAATGCAGTTCCTTGTAGAAATGGCTCTGTAATGGCTCGACCAGTTTGTGTTGTGAGATATTCTACAAAGATATTCTACAAAAGGAATTAGTTTTAGGTGTATTAATAAGCTTCTTTCGACGTGATTATATCGTTTAGGAAGCGGGCTGCTTCGACCTCTCAGCCAGGGCCAACCGCTGACTGTGTGGGATATAGCAGGCACTTCAGTGGACTGAGCAAGATTTATAATCTATTCGCCCTAACGGCAGTCGAACCCGAACCTTTCACGTGTGGCCGGCCGCAAAGAGCCTGAGCATTACTTCTCAGAAACCCGCGTCTATTGTGGAGTGGTTAGGATCTCCGCTGTGGCATGCAGAAGATCTCAGTTTGATTCCTGTGTGGGTAGAATCTTTTTCTTTTCTTTTTTTGAGTACCTGCGCTTTTCTATTGGGACACACACACACACACACACACACACACACACACACACACACACACACACACACACACTGTATCTCTCTTACCTTATTGATCCTGGCAGGAAGGGTGGAACCCGCTTCAGAAACGATCTGAATTACGTGAAACTCCTACATTTAAACCGTAAATATTTTTAGAAAAAATACAAAACCAGGAAAAAATCAAAAAAAAATCGCCTCAGCTGCCGGTGAGAGCAAAATTCTCTGTAACTTTCAATATCATTTTGTGCATGCCGGTGGTTGGTGGATCGTTCGACGCAGGCAGTCTGCTCCTTATTTTTCTGATTGTTTCCCCCTCTTGTTGTTCTGTTTAAAATCCTCATATAAATCTCCTTATTATTTTTTGTCTTCCTAAGAATTATCTTTTTTTTTTTTTTTTTATCGTGCACCGAATTGTGATCGTTTTGGACTTGAAGTTGAAGCAAACTACGACTCGTCAACAGCGGCGGTGAAAGAACGTTTGTGGGTGGTTGGCGGGTGCTCTGGTGTGGTTTGCTCCTTCTTTCCTGTCAAAAATCTGTCGTACTCATCTCACCTCCTTCTTTTTTTATGTTTGTTGCTCTCTTGTAACACATAATTTAGATCTATTCTTCGGCACTTATAGAACCTTATTGTGTTGCAAGTGCCGTAAGACTCTTACTAAAACTAAACTAAACTAAAAGAACGTTTTTGTACAGGGTTATCGGGTCGTGTCGTGTGCTGAAATTCCATAGATAATAAGTACAGAGGAGTGAGTTAGGCTTCTGTCTTTGATCTTACCTCGTGGAGTTGTCGGAGCGCGAGCAGAGAGCTCAAGGAAATAATACTATATCTCTAGAAGAGAGACTAAGACTTGACGCCGCGGATGTCGGAGAGGAGCGAGTGAGTGAGTCCAGCGCTCGTGCTAGATGGATGTACGATCAGTGTTTGAGGTGAGTGCCAGGGAGTCTGGGGTAGAGCTGGGCAATGAGTCGCTTTAGCAAAATCCGGATAATAATTATGTTAGTGCACCTCTTCGGCAAATAATAGGATATGAACCGCTTCGGCAAATGGGTTAAAACCACTTCGACAAGCGGGTTAGCATCACTTCAACGAATGGATGCACCCACTTCGACAAGCGGGTCAGGAAACGGAGTTAAAAGTCTGAATTCGGACAATGTTTCATTGATAATTATCCGGTTTTCCGGATAGATTATCCGGATTTTGCCCACCTCTAGTCTGGGGCAGGAGATAATAGATAACGCATGGAGCTGACTGAGGTGATACACGGGCTGGCATAGGCTGGCATCTAAGGGGGGGATGATTTGGGGAAGGTGTTGTATACTTGTGTGTTTGATTGTATGTTTGTGTGTGTG
>NW_004797515.1:1021749-1024335 GCF_000002075.1 Aplysia californica | reverse complement strand
ACGCCTGGTCTTCTGGTAGGAAAGATCCACACCTAGCCTTCTCGGACAAGGGTGAAAAATCTCGGAGGGCCCATGTGCACGTTGCGCACGTTAAAGATCCCTTGGTGGTCTAAAATCGATAAGAGTAGGCTTCGGCCGCCACCCGGGCAAAATTCAAAATTTCCAACCGACTGGAAATATTACGTGTGTCCCGCGCCCTCATATGACCCTATGCAGTTGCGAGCGCCGTAAAACACTTTACACAAAAAACCCACCCCCCAAAAAAACAAAAAACAAACAAAAACAAAACAACAAAACAGGGAACAATACATTGTCGTTTTATGCCAAGTGATCCGAGGTCGCCACTTGTAGTTCCTTCTGATTTTTTTCCTTATGTCGTTTCTGTTAATCCAACTCGCTGTTACACGATACTGAATGGCTATGTGGGTTGTTGGCGGGTGCTCTGGTGTGGTTTGCTTCTTCTTTCCTATCAAACATCTATCGTCCTTTTCTCCCCATCTTCTTTTTTATGTTTGTTACTCTCTTGTAACAGCTCTAATCTTCTGGCGCTCATACAACCTTATGCAATTGTGAGCGCCGTAAAACCTCTACTAAAACTAAACAATACATTGTCGTAATATTTGTAGTTCCTACTTATTTTTTTCCTTATGTCGTTTCTGTTAATCCAACTCGCTGTTACCCGGTACTGAATGACCATCATCTTACCGCTGTGCTTCTTCCAACACAACATTAAACTGAGCTGTTCTGATTTTGTCTTCTTCTGATCCTGCACGAAACTTTGTAACGGATGTGTGTGTGTGCGTGTGTGTGTGTGTGTGTGTGTGTGTGTGTGTGTGTGTGTGTGTGTGTGTGTGTGTGTGTGTGTGTGTACATGTCAAGCACGTTCCGAATGGAGGGTGACCGTTTATTTTTGCCACATAAAAGATTACAGTTGTATGGCTCTTTTCGTCTATGCAATCGATCGATTTAGCTTAAGAATTAAGATAGTCTCAAGGCTGTTTTCATGCAGCTTCTTTCATGGCTGATTCTTCCTATGTTTGAAGCGCAGATTCTGTCACAGTGCTTGCATGTCAGTGAGGTGGATCAAAACTCAGTATTTCCGCTGTTTTCCTTTCGTCGTTGGCGCTTCTCAGCTTAGTTGCTTCTGAGGCTGCTCTCTAGCGTAATAGATCTTTTCTTTATCATTTTCCTCCTCGTTTTCTTGTCCTTAACTATTTCTTCCCAGATGCTAACATTATTTCAGACTTAAATAAGCTGTTTTTGCAGTTGTCTTTGTACCTCAGTTTTCTCTTGATATGGCCCAGCCGTCTCAATCTTCTTAAACACATGATAGTTGTCATGCTCTGGAGGTTTGCCTGGGACAACACTTCAGCATTGGTGACCTTGTCACACCACGAAATGCCTAAGATCTTGCGGCAGCATCTGAGATGGAAAATGTCGAGGTGTTGTTTTTGTTGCCTGCTATACAAGGTCCATGTTTCAGGTCCACCACGGAGTGGGCTGAGGACACATGCTTCGTAAATCTTGATCTTTGTTTTGGTTGTTAAAATCTTTTGTTTTCCCCTGCTCGTTTTTATTGTCAGCCTTCCAAACGTTGCTGTTGCTTTCCCTATTCTGATGTAAGTGATGTAGCAGAGGTGATGGTAGAACCCTGGTAACAGAACTTGTCCACCGTCTCAAGTTCCTTGTCAGTCAGCCAAATATGGCTGTGCGACCATCCGATCTTTCGGTTGCAACCAAAGTAACAGCAACGTTTGTGGCCTTTTTATGACTACAATTATTTTTTGTTTTGTTTTTGTTTTTGTTTTTTGCGTTTTTTTTTTTTTTTTAAAGGGGCCAGCTCCGTTCGGGTGATCCAAAAATATCTCTCAGACCTGGTTAATAGGTCACAGCAACGATGCGAAACCAAGAGCGCTGCCAGAGTACAGTAACTTAAGACGGTTGGACTGTTATTCTACCTGACTCTTGGAGAGTTGATGGGGAATGGGAACTATGTCATGCGTCTTTGTTAGATTGTCAGATTGTCTACCCCCCCCTCCCCCACCCTTTCCTTTCCACCGCCATTTTTCGTGAGTATTTGGGGCTCTGGTGTGGTTTGCTACTTCTTTTCTCTCAAACAACTATATCATCCTTATCTTTCCTCCTCCTTTTTTGTGTTTGTTACTCCCTTGTAGACCCTGTACTCTTCGGCACTGGTTTTTTTAATTGTTTTGCAAGTGTCGTAAAACTTCCGAAAATGAATAAAACGAAGGTAGGAGAGGAATATAAACGATATTATGCGTTTTTGTTAGATTGTCTTTCACACCCCCACCCCCACCCCCATCCGCGGCGTCTTGTCCACTTTCTTTTCGTGGATCGCTTGGGGGGGTGGGGGTCCTATTTTTTGGGATCTACTGGTATTTCTGCTTATCTGTCTTGCTTTACACCCCCTCTTTGCGTTTAATGAACATTATTATGCATAATGTATGTTGCGTTTAAAAAAAAAAAAGGTAAACCTTTTTGAGGAAAATTGATTTATTACTACACGGTTTTAACATGCTTGGTAGTGCCATTGTCTATAGATCTAAGGTTTGTTTGGAAAAGATG
>NW_004797515.1:1017877-1019614 GCF_000002075.1 Aplysia californica | reverse complement strand
TCTGGTCGCTGATTCCTCGTGGCCCGTGCCTGTGTAAATAATTATGCTGACTCTTGTGGGGGGAACGAACAGACACCAACTCCTCGGGCTGCACAGCTCTTCTTGTATCTTTCCTTCCTTCCTTCCTTCCTTCCTTCCTTCCTTCCTTCCTTCCTTCCTTCCATGTTTCTTTCCATCTGTTTTGTATTTCTTTTTTCTCGTCTTTCTGTCTGTCTTTCTTTTATTCTTTTCTTTTTGCCTCCATTTTTCATTCATTCATTCATTCATTCGTGCATTCATTTGTTTGTGTTCTCTCTGTCTTACTTTCTGTCTTTCTTTCTTTCCTTTTTTCTTCCTTTCTTTCTTTCTTTCTTCTTTCTTTCTTTCTTTCTTCTTTCTTTTTGTCTGCCCTTTTTTCATTCATTCATTCATTCATTCTTTCATTCATTCATCATTTCATTCATTCATTCATTCTTTCATTCAGTCATTCATTCTTTCATTCATTCATTCATTCATTCATTCATTCATTCATTTGTTTGCGTTCTCTTTGTCTCACTCTCTCTTTCTTTCTTTCTTTTCGGTTCTTTCTTGTTTTTCTTTCTTTCTCTGTTTCTTACCGTCCTTTTATTTCTTTCTACTTTCTTTCTTTCTTTCCGTCGTGTGTCCTTATCTCGGACTATCATTTTGTTTAATTGTTTAATTTTTTTTAAAACTCGTTTATTTCGTTCATAAAAAAAAATATTTAAAAAATTAAAAAAAATATTAATACTAAAAGGGCGGGGTGGTATTTCTGTTTTCGTTGTTCACATGTTCTGTATTGTTTATTTCTATCTCTCTATCCCTGCCTTAAGCATTATAGGTTCTGGACCATCTGTTTTGTTTTTCTTCTCCTTTTCCTTCTTACTTTCTCTTCTCCTTTTCCTTTTTTTTCTCTTCTCCTTTTCCTTCTGTTTTTTTTCTCTTCTCATTTTCCTTCTTTTTTTTCTCTTCTCCTTTTCCTTCTTTTTTTTCGTCTTCGTTTCATACTTTCCAGCTTAAAAAACTGTTCGTGCCTTTATTTTATTTGAAAATCTACGGCAATTCTTTGATGATACCAGTGGTGGGTTCCTCTTCTTGTCTATTTTTTCTTTTGTTTCTGGTCATGTTTTCTTGCTTTTTCCTGGCACAAAATAACCGTCATCATTTATCTGCGTTTCTCTTTGGCCAAACCAACGAAGAGCAAACTCGATACCATAGCCTGGGTCATGCAGTTTTTTATTTCAAAAAAAAAAAAAAAAAAAGACACCAAACAAACCTTGTACAACTGAAAAAAATATCGTTTAAATATTTTGAAAAAATTTTCTACTTTTATAAAGTGCTCCTTCTTTCCTCTAAACAGCTACCGTCCTTATCTCTCCTCCTTCTTTTTTACGTTTGTTGTTACTCTCTTGTAACACCTCTAATCTTCGGCACTTATATGACCTTATTGTGTTGCAAGTGCCGTAAAACTCTTTACTAAAACTAAACTAAAAGTCGCCCTGCCTAATATTTTACCGAAGCGCAATATCGATGTACCCAGCCGCGATGTGGAATTCTGTGGTGATGTTTTGATGAAGCTTGTTTTTTGTTTGTTTGGGTTTTTTTTCCTTCCTAGGGCTGTTTCCGATTAGGAGTTTCTCCTCGGTAGCTAAATGCGCGTGGGTTTTATTTTATTTATTTTTGTTTTCTTTATTTTTTTCTATAGCTCAGCCCCAAGTTGAAGTCGAAAAGTTGTTTTTT
>NW_004797515.1:1013529-1017777 GCF_000002075.1 Aplysia californica | reverse complement strand
TGTCTGTCTGTCTGTCTGTCTGTCTGTCTGTCTGTCTGTCTGTCTGTCTGTCTGTTTGTCTGTCTGTCATGCATTTTTCTGCACAAAATAACAGTTATTGTATCGATGTGCTTCTCTTTACTCAAACTCAAAAGTTGTTTCTTTTAATGTATTATCTTTGTCACACCCCCTTCTTCTTTGCTCTAACTCCTGGATCCAGAGTTCTGCCTTCGACACTCCCTGTTTCGACATCGTCTCGGCTTGAGACAGAAATAATCAATAAGTTTTGATCTCTCTTGTAAGACCAGGGACCAGTTCCCTAAAAGGGCCTTCCTACATTTATAAGTGAAAAAAAGAAAGAAAAGAAAACCAGTCTAGACGACCATAAAAAGGATACAATACAATCCAATCCCTCCTTCTCTAGTAATTTTTCCTTTCACTTTATGCATCCCACTTTTTAATGGGTTGTTGGCGGGTGCTCTGGTGTGGTTTGCTCCTTGTTTCCTATCAAACGACTATCGTCCTTATCTCTCCTTCTTTTTTGTGTTTGTTACTCTCTTGTAACACCTCTTATCTTCGCCACTTATATTATGACCTTATTGTGTTGCAAGTGCCGTAAAACTCTTACTAATACTATACGCTTTTTTAGTTGTTCTTTGATTGAAACACCGTTTGCTTTTCCTTGAAACAGCGTCTTGTTTTTCTTTCCTCCAGGTGAGGTGTGTGGTGGAGACACGAGACATGGCTCACGCCAAGGCTCTGGAGAAGGAGATGAGGAAGTTCTACGAGCACGTGGAGTTCTGGCTTGACCAGTAGCACTGACCGTTCCCCCTGACCCTCCCCCACCTTACCTGTGTTTGGCTGATGACCGTTTGCTGCTGTTTTAGAGGAATCCACTGTCTCCTTCTTGGAATGATGATGATTTCAAATGGATCCACTGTCTCCTTCTTTGAATGATGATGGTGACGACTTCAAATGGATCCACTGCCTCCTTCTTTGAATGATGATGATGATGATGATTTCAAATAGATCCACTGTCTCCTTCTTTGAATGATGATGATAATTTCAAATGGATTCACTGTCTCCTTCTTTGAATGATGATGGTGATGATGATTTCAAATAGATCCACTGTCTCCTTCTTTGAATGATGATGATAATTTCAAATGGATTCACTGTCTCCTTCTTTGAATGATGATGGTGATGATGATTTCAAATAGATCCACTGTCTCCTTCTTTGAATGATGATGATGATGATGATTTCAAATAGATCCACTGTCTCCTTCTTTGAATGATGATGATGATGATGATTTCAAATGGATCCACTGTCTCTTTCTTTGAATGATTACTGTGATTATGATTTCAAATGGATCCATTGTTGTTCTCTTTCTTTGAATGATGGTGATGATGGTGATGACGTTTGTAAAGGATCTCCTGTATCATCCAGTGCGCGAGTATGGGATGTTGAAGATTGGTGTATACTATAAGATGTGTCACTCTCCTGTGAATTTGAGAAACAAAATGAAACGTCCTCTTCAAGTCCTGTAATAAATGTTGTTTATACTGAAAAGTAAAAATAACATAAATGCAGCCCACCCTCCCCCCACCCCCACCCACCATTTATTATTTAATTGTAAGTTTATAATGGAGTGACTTATCTTGTAGACAGTCGTAAAGAAGCAACGTCTGGATGTAGCCTCTTGCCTTTTCATTGTGTTGAATGAAACAATTCGTGTGAAAATGTTTACGTAAGTGGAATGATCATTCAAGTTAGAGAATGATATTAGGGAACAAGAGACCTAATATGAGCTGTGAACTCTAGTATTAGATAATATTATATCCCTCCCCCCCCCAAAAAAAAAGGAAAAAAGAGAAAACCCATACTCATTTCCTAAAAAAAAAATACTGTGGGTAATTAACTGTCTTTACAAAGCAGCTCAAACCCATGAAAGGAGTTTATACATGATTGCGTTTGAGATTTTTTTTTTTTTTTTTAAGAGTATTTTCCCCTGTGACTTCTAATGTGGTGTTGTCGTTTGTACGACATAATTTATTCATCTTGCCTGGCGACTGCAGAGTCCACACTCAAGAAACCATGTCCCTCTTCACGTTTTTTCTGAACCTTCCATGACTCTGTGAAATGATGGATGGTGGGTAGTTGGCGGGTGCTCTGGTGTGGTTTGCTTCTTCTTTCCTACCAAACATCTATCGTCCTTATCTCTCCTCCTTCTTGTTTGCGTTTGTTACTCTCTTGTAACACCTCTAATCTTCCGCACTTATATGACCGTATTGTGTTGCTAGTGCCGTGGAACTCTTACTAAATCTAAAACTCATCTTGCCAGGCACCTGCAGGTTTCCACACTCATGGCACGATGTTGCCCTTTCTTCACGTGTTATCGTAGCCTTCCATGACTCTGTGAAATCTTTGGTCAATTGATGTGTTGGTCGAGATAATTGGTCGCTTTTAAGGACAGGCGGGCTAACCCAGATTTCGGGGGTTTCCAGAAATCTTGACTTACACCAAAAGTGGGCATTGCACTACCCATAGGAGAAGTTTGGTTTCATTTGTGTGTATATTTGTTTGGTTATAGAGAAAACTCTCATTGTCTTTTTAAGAAACTGAACAAGGGGCAAAAACTTTACCTTCGATTTTCTCAAAACAGCATTTTATGGGATAGCCCTCTTGGGCTTAAAAACGACCATGTGTGATGTTTAGGCAATCCATGATTTCTGTCTCGTATCATTTACTGTAAGTTTGAAACGTTTCTGTTTTTGTGCTTGTTTCACTTAGGCTGCTACTCAGTTTCAGCTGACTGCTGATTTGTAAAATTTTGTATTAACTTGTCTCTTTTTATCTGCTTGTTTCTTATTTAATCTTTTTTGTTTTATTTTATTTAAATTTTGTTTTATTTTATGTTAATCTTTTTTTAAAAAATCCATTTCTTAGAGTTTTAGCTTCACCCTTTGGTTTACTTGCTCATGACATATCTGTATCAGTCTTAGATGGCCTTTATTTATGACACACGTACATATTGTAATACATGCATATCACATGTATGGGTATACATATATCAGTACAAATGTACTCACACACACACGCACATGCACTTGCACATACACAGACAGACACAGACACTCGCACACATACTCACACACATGCACGCACATACATGCGCGCATAGAGAAACATACACACAAACACACGTAGACAGACAAACACACACGCACACACACACATTCATAAACACATGCTGCAACAAATACCCATAATATTTTCTGCATTTCATACATGTATGCTGACATAGAAATAATATGTGCCTATTTTTATGTATGTGTTATGAGCTTCTGTATGTGTTTACATTGACTTGACTTTGTTCTTGCAGTTTTAAAACTGTCCCCGTCGTTTTATGCAAGAAAAATGTTGAAATTATGCAAACTGGGCCGAAAAATGTGAAATTATGCGATTCTGTTAATTTTAACAAAGAATGATATAGGAAAATAATCAGAAATTATGTGAAAAATGATCAAATTTTGCTCATTTATGCGGGGTGCATAAAACCACGGGGAAAGATTAAATGGGCAAGAGCTGCGTTTTGACAAAAAGACTGATATATTATATCAATTGGTTTTTCTCTTTTTAAAAATATTTGTTTGTGTTAAAAAAAAAATTTCTGGTCGTTATTAACACGACAAAGTTTTGTCTATATACAGCTGGCTATTAGTGCTCTGATGTGCTCTGCCCCTTCTACTTCTTATTTCTACCTGTTCTGGCTAATTAGGCACTTTGCGTTCATACGTAAGACATGAGTCCGATTATTGTGTTAAGAGTTATTGGTGGGTGGTTGGCGGGTGCTCTGGTGTGGTTTGCTCCTTCTTTCCTGTAAAAAAATCTATCTTTTCTATCTCCCCTCCTTCCTTTTTTGTGTTTGTTACTCACTTGTAACACCTCTAATCTTCGGCACTTATATGACCTTATTGTGTTGCAAGTGCCGTAAAAAAAACCAACGAGCTATTGTTTTTGATAAGTCGAGTATCTCCCTCTGTCTACACGATCCTTGTGTAGGTGGTTGGCTGGTGCTCTGATGTGGTTTGCTTCTTTTTTCCTATCAAACATCTATCGTCCTTTTCTCCCATTCTTTTTCTTTTTTTTTTTTTTTGTTACTCTCTTGTAACACCTCTAATCTTCTGGCGCTCATATGACCTTATGCAGTTGCGAGCGCCGTAAAACCTCTACTAAAACTAACTCAGTGTGAGTTGTCTATGACAGACAGG
>NW_004797515.1:1010792-1013429 GCF_000002075.1 Aplysia californica | reverse complement strand
CCCGCCCCCATCATTCATGTTTTATCACTTAGGATCAGTATTTTACTTTATCCCTCTTCATCCATGTTTCATCCATCAAGATCAACATTTTAGTTCTCCCCTGTTCAGTCATGTTTTATAGATTAGGATGAATATTGTACTTCAACCCTTTTCAGTTCAGTCATGTTTTATACGTTAAGATTAATATTGTACTTCAACCATTTTCAGTTCAGTCATGTTTTATAGATTAGGATTAATATTGTACTTCAACTCTGTTCAGTCATGTTTTATAGATTAGGATGAATATTGTACTTCAACTTTGTTCAGTCATGTTTTATAGATTAGGATTAATATTGTACTTCAACCTTTTTCAGTTCAGTCATGTTTTATCGATTAGGATTAATATCATACTTCAACCCTTTTCAGTTCAGTCATGTTTTATACGTTAATATTAATATTGTACTTCAACCCTTTTCAGTTCAGTCATGTTTCATAGATTAGGATTAATATTGTACTTCAACCCTTTTCCGTTCAGTCATGTTTTAGAGATTAGGATGAATATTGTACTTCAACCCTTTTCAGATCAGTCATGTTTATAAATTAGGATTAATATTGTACTTCAACTCTGTTCAGTTCAGTCATGTTTATAAATTAGGATTAATATTGTACTTCAACCTCTGTTCAGTTCAGTCATGTTTTATAGATTAGGATTAATATTGTACTTCAACCCTTTTCAGTTCAGTCATGTTTTATAGATTAGGATTAATATTGTACTTCAGCCCTTTTCAGTTCTGTCATGTTTATAAATTAGGATTAATATTGTACTTCAACTCTGTTCAGTCATGTTTTATCAACCAAGGTCAACAGTACAGTATAATAATAATGCACACGTACTTGACATTCATGTAGCGCTCTACCCCGATTTTAGAACACAGGCTCTGAGTGTGGATGGTTGGAGGGCCCCACTTGTCGGTCCTACTTCTTTACTTTCCCTCTGTTGTTTGTGTCTGCCTGGCTCACAGTCCCCCTGCTGTAATTGGTGGCCATTATGATGGTTACTCAAACAAAATAAATTATTGCGACTAAAGAACATAGGCTCTGAGTGCTGTGCAAATACAGAAAGCAACCCATAGACAATGCATTGTGTTATGACTGCGGCCTGTTCTTATATTCTCTCTATGTATGTATAATCTAAGAACAGAACTGACTGGGGGTGACACTGAAACGAATTAAACTCCCTGGACTCTTGTCAATTACCAGGCGGTGTGCTCCAATATTTTGGACCATAAAATTATTATCTAAATAGTGTTGGTGGGTGATTGGCGGATACCATTTCACCATTTTCACAACAGTGTTATAGTACAGTTCATCCATGTCTCTCTCTCTCTCTCTCTCTCTCTCTCTCTCTCTCTCTCTCTCTCTCTCTCTCTGTCTCTGTGGGTTGTTAGAGGGTGCTCTGTTGTGGTTTGCTCCATCTTTCCTATTCAGCCATCTAATGTCCTTATCTCTCCTTGCTTTTTTGTGTTTTGTTACTCTTTTGTGACACCTTTAATCTCCGGCACTGGTATGACGTAATTGTCTTGCAAGTGCCGTACAAATCTTACTACAACTCAAACTATTCTATAGTGTTAAGGGCGGGATGTTTGACGGTGCCACTGGTAGGTCCTACTTCTTTACCTTCCCCCTTTTCTTTCTGTCTATCTCTTTTTCTTTCCCCCTACTCTAAATGACCATTATTGTGTCGATGTGCTTTTCTTTATTGAAAATTTCTAATATCCGGCATTTATATGACCTGGATGTGTTAAGGTGCCGTAAAACCCTTACTAATTTACTAAAACGAAAATGATCTCTTTTAAATTATCAGGAAGTGCGTTACAGACCCTGGAACCACAATAATAATAATATAATGATCTAAATTGTGTGGATGAGGGAGTAAAACCTCCCACAATCACATTCTTTACAATAGTATTACACTCGTAATCGTGAAACCTCAGCTCGATCCGACGTTACTTGTGTCCTTGGGTACAGCACTTACACGAAATTCCTGTTTGGCTCTGCTCTTTCGGGGATGGACGTTAAACTCGGAGGTCCTGCCTCTTAAATAAATAACCCAATAGTGTTGATAGGGTCGGTAAAAACCCGCGCCATTTCACCATTTCACCATTTTCACAACAGTGTTGTAGTATAGTTCATCCATGTCTCTCTCTCTGTCTCTGTGGGCTGTTACAGGGTGCTCTGGTGTGGTTTGCTTCTTCTTTGTCCAATCAAAAACATATATCATCCTTATCTCTCCTCTTCCTTTTTGTGTGTTTGTTACTCGCTTGTAACACCTCTAATCTTCGGCACTTAAACGACCTTATTGTGTTGCTAGTGTCGTAAAACATTTACTAAATTTTAACTTGGGAGTAAAACCATCCACAACCAAAATCGATAAGAACAGGTAGGCTTCGGCCGCCACCCGGGTAAAATTCAAAATTTCCTACTGAGAATGTTTAATGTGTCCCGCGCGCTCACATGACCTTATGCAGTTGAGAGCGCCGTAAAACACTTACCAAAACAAACAAGAAAAAAACAACAAGAAAAAAAACAACAACAAAAACTCACCAACAATTATATTTTTTCACGACAATATTACAGCATAGTCCCACCCCCCCCCTC
>NW_004797515.1:1008357-1010690 GCF_000002075.1 Aplysia californica | reverse complement strand
ATAACTGTGCCTGAACTACAACAGGGAACTGCTGCTTTTTCTTTCCTAATCCTTACTATCGTTGTTTTCCTCTACTTCTCTTGTATGATTGTCACACTATTGTGATCCGCTATTTCCGGGGTGCCTTGATAGTTGAAGCAGACTTTGTGCTGTTGAAGCTAGCGAGGTGAGCAGAGTAAGTCTGATTCCCTGTAAGTACTTCTCTGTTGACATCCACCCCTTGGCGCTCATATGACCACATGCAGTTGTGAGTGCCGTAAAGCCTCTACTAAAACTAAACTATCTCCCCTCCTTCTTTTTATATGTTTGTTACTCTCTTGTGACACCTCTGATCTTTGGCACCTATATGACCCTATTGTGTTGCAAGTGCCGTAAAACTCTTATTAAAGCAAGGAGTGAGAAGGCAGAAGTGTGCATGCAAAGTGTAATTCTGTTGTTGTGGAGTTGTGTAGAGTGTGTTTTGTTGGTGGTTGGCGGGTGCTCTGGTGTGGTGTTCTCTTTCATTCCTATCAAACATCTATCATTCTGATCTGTCCTCCGTTTTTTAAAATGTTTTGATGTTACTCTCTTGTAACACCTCTTTTACACTTATTTGACTATTGTGTTGCAAGTGACGTGAAACTCATGCTAAAAAGGAGTGTATTTTCTTATATGGCCAGCCGTATAGCAGAAAGGTTAGCTCGGAAAAGTAGCTTGAATTCTTGTGGAATATTTGTCTGGATATGATTTCTTTTGTTAGCTTTGTTATTTTGCTTTTTAAAAGAAAATTTGCTTTGCAGCTGATGCATTTTACTGCTGTCAATTACGTTGTATGTGTCAATTACGTAGTATGTGTCAATTATGTAGTATGTGTCAATTATGTAGTATGTGTCAATTATGTTGTATGTGTCAATTATGTTGTATGTGTCAATTATGTTGTACGGATTTTGATAAAATGGGATTTCTATGTGTGAGTGTGTTTGTTTATTTATGTGTGAGTGTGTTTGTGTGTGTGTGTGTGCCTATGTTTTCTTTGTGTGTGTGTATGTTTTGTGTCTGGGTCTTTCTGCTGGGATGTTGTATCCGTCTCAGCCTGGTTTGACCATGGCAGGTCCTAGGGTCAAAGCTCACTTCCTAAATGACCTAAATTGTTTCGATGGTTCCTAACAACGCCTACATTGAAATATTCTTTTCCTCAATGCTTAGTGATGGTTATAGGGGTCACTCTTGTTACGTGGGTAGTTGGCGGGTGCTCTGGTGTGGTTTGCTTCTTCTTTCCTATTCAAAATCTATCTTCTCTATCTCCCTTCCTTCTTTTTTTTTGGTGTTTGTTTCTCTCTTGTAACACCTCTAATTTTCGGCACTTATATAAATTTGACCTTATTGTGTTGCAAGTGCCGTAAAACTCTTACAAGAACTAAACTCGTGTTACTCTCTCTATATCCCAAGACTGCACTAGCAGTTTATTGGTTTGTTTCCCTGAAAGTGACAACGTTGCAGTAAATTACGTGGCATTAATGCATGTGTAGATCTCAACAATTGCAAGGAGAAATCTGTTCAAGGGGCGCCTCTTTTCCCTTGAAGGTAAAATCATCTGTACAAAATGTATATTGTATATTTTTCATACTTTCAGGCCTTTTTTACAACTTGATTTCTCTGATCTGGTTTGTGTGTACGTGACAGCTTTGAGTAGTTTGAAAACAAAAGCGTAATTATAATAATAAATAGCATTTGTATAGCTCATGTCCCCTCTCGATAGCAAGCTCTGTGATGCTTTACACTATATTAAAATAAAGCGTAACTTCTGAAGCCAGATTAAATATATCCACACTTTAAAAATCGCCATCGCTGTACATCAATATACTTTTTGTGTACATGTATTTAGCTGTCTTATTAACATTAAAACAAAAATTATGTTATGAAGAAAGATGACGATGTCTTCCTTTTTCTTTTCTTAAAAAAAACCCCTCGAAATGTCACATTTAGACCGATTGTGTTGTTTGTTTATTTACTTTTTATTTCAGTTGAACATTTTTTTTTTATCAATATAATATCATTGTAGTTTTTTTCTATGGAACTGTTGGGAATTTTGTTTAGTAACATATTAAATGATTATGCCGGAATTTTGTTTAGTAGCATGTTAATTGATTATGACGAAATTTTGATCTGTACAAATGTGTACATTTTCTTGGCAGAGATTCCTTTTTTTCCCTCTTGATTAAGACACATCCAACTTGTTAGTGGCAACACCCGGTTTCTTTTAAATCATATGTGAGGCAGCGTGGTAGAATCAGGCTCTCGTCAATTTTTGGACATGTAGAGTTTTTGGTATCACCTTAAAGTTTGTTCATTTG
>NW_004797515.1:1002886-1008257 GCF_000002075.1 Aplysia californica | reverse complement strand
CGGTGGGGGTCACATTTTTTCAGAGGTAAAATGAGTGAGAAACTGGCCGCCAAAGATTAGGTATTTTCTTAGCTTTAGAGTCCGTGGTAACTGAAAATTTACATTTTTCGAGCCTTTAATCAACGTTTCTCAGAAAAATCCACGCAGAAATTAGTTCTTTATTGGCCATGAAAGGTGTTGAGCCAAAAAAACAAAAATTTTATAAAAATTCACAAACCTGCGGAAAAATGCAAGTTTCGTCACTTTGATTATTTTGACGAGAGCCTGATTCCACCACGCTGCCACACATATTGATAACATGACTTTTCTTTTCTCGTTATCTGGACGTGCTCTTTGTGATAAGTCTTACACCAAGATGCCCTTTTTTCTAGAGGTCATTATCTAAATGAGATTATATAAACTGTGAGATTATCCTCACCTTGTTGCGACCGTCATGCTTTCTTGTCATATCTCCATTTTTTTAAAAAACAGCTACCCCAACGTCGATAACCTCTCTTCCTTCCTGGATGGTCAAGGGCACTATCAGCCCCTGGTGGACAACCTATTACTATGACTATTATTATCATGCATTTTTATGGCATATTTTGTTGACTTTTTAATATTCATCTTACACTGGTATTTTGTTATGACAAGTGTTTTTTTGTCTTCTTCTTTTCTTTATTATTTGTGAGGTGTGCTGACAAAATGAGTTACTTCTTGCAATCCACAAATGGGGATATTGGCCAGAAAACGACTCTACGGTCAAATTTGTCGGTTTTATATTGATGCTGTATTCTTTACGTATAACATGCCTTTCATTATTTCATACTAATAAATTGTAAAAACTTCACCTATAAGCGTGATGTATCTATTTCCATTGGGCTCAAATCCAAGAAGTAACTCATTTTGTCATCACGCATCACATTTTCACTTTATACAGCGTAGTCAGTATCTTTTACAACATTAGTAATGATATATATATATACACAATACCGAGGAGCGCCCATGTCACTGCTGAGGTGTTTTTATGAAGGTCAGTGTACGTTTTTTGGGCAAAAGTGGAATTATTTTAGTTTTGTCATGTATGTTATATATATATATATATATATTAATAATAATAAATAGCATTTGTATAGCGCGTATCCCCGCTCAACAACAGGCTCTATGCGCTTTCCTCTATATTATTACCCCAGCAGACCGTAGAACACTCAAAAACATTCTCAGCTTCCCGGGAAGCATACTGTACAAACAGCTGATTAAGCACTCCAACGCTAACAAACTGACAAAATCTTTCACTGTCTATAGCTGGGTACCCTTTCCCACCTGGGTAAAGTGTGGAAAATTCGTGTAAAGTGCCTTTCCCAAGGACACGACGTCGGGCTCGCGGCTCGAACCCCCGAACCCGCAACCTCACGATTACTCGTCCGGTAGCCTAACCACTATAATATTATACACATTTCTCCCCCCCCCCCCAAACCTCCTTTCCTTCTGTAGCTTTTCCATGGCTTATGAGGTCAGATTCATACACGTGTCGGGTTTTGAAGAGGTTAAATTGTTATTGAAATTTATGAATTGTGTGAATTTTTCTTTTAGCCCAGGCTCAGTTTAGAAAAAAACCTGTTGACTCCACGGCTTTTGCTGTGCCAATATCTTTTTCCTGAGCGACCATAACATGAATAAAGATGCGTTATGTTTGATTGCATATGACTCGCAGCCTATGTGTTTGATTCATTTACTCACGTTTTCATAAATTTTTTAGATTCAAATTCATTTACTACTTACTTTTAGCATTAATTCATTTTTAGAAGAACACAGGCTTTGTAAAAAGTTTTGAAGTGCTCCCCTACCCCCTCCTCCCTTTTTCCGCACTCCTTTATCTCTTTCTCTCCATCCCCCCTTCTCTCTTCCTTTCTCAACACACTCTCTCTCTCTTTCTCTCTCTCTTTCTCTCTCTCTCTCTCGCTCCCTTTCTCAACTCTCTTTCCCCCTCCTCTCTCTCTCTCTCTCTTCCTTTCTCAACTCTGTCTCTGTATCTCTCTCTATCTCTCTCTCTCTCTCTATATATATATATATCTCTCTCTCTCTCACACACACACACACACACGCACACACACACACACACACACACACACACACACACACACACACACACACACATACACACACACACACACACACACATATGCCTGTGAGTATATGTACTCGCTTGACAGCAAGCTTTATTAGCTTTCAATTATATATCATTACTCCATCACACCTGATGGCATTCTGAAACAATCTGAACTTCCTGGGTAGCATACAGTGCAAGTTGCCATTTTATAGGCGGTAAAACCCTAACATACTGACAGGTCTTTCGCTGTCTATTGCTGGGTATTCATTTCCACCTGGATGAAGTGAGGAAAATTGTTGTAAAGTGTCTTTCCCAAGGACACAACGTGGGGCCTGAGGCTCCAACCCCCGAACTTGCAACCTCACGCTCAACCACAGTGACTTACTCTCTCCTTGTACCGCTAGGCACACTGGACAAAGAGCAGTTGGCGCCACCCATATAATATGGTCGCTTTTAAGGACAAGCGGGCTAACCCAGATTCGGGGGTTTCCAGAAATCTTGACGTACACTATAAGTGGGCATTGCCCTACCTATAGGGGAAGTTTGGTTTCATCGGTGTGTATATTTGTTTGGTTATAGAGAAAACTCTCCTTGTCTTTTAAAGAAACTGAACAAGGGGCAAAAACTTTACCTTCGATTTTCTCAAAACAACATTTTTTGCGGGGTAGCCCCCTTGTGCTTAGAAGCAATCAAATAGCTGTCCCTGGCCACCTCCTCTAGTTTTGACACACTCAAGCCCTTGGCGATTGCCTCATCCCTGATCATATTCCTATAAAAGCCAGTTGCTCTACATGGTTTTGTTAAAATTTTCATTAGGCCCTCAGCACACACACTTCATTATTTGTGATAAATGTATTCCACTTTGCGGAAGGTTGGAGGGTGCCATTTGCAGGTCCTACTTCTGTACTCTATTGTTTCTGTCTGTCTGTCTGTCTGCCTGTCTATCTTACTTTTTCCCCGCACTAAATGACATTTTTATATTGATGTGTTTCTCTTTACTCAAAGAATCAAACATCCGTTCCACTTTATTCATAATATTCTCCGTAGACGTTTTGTTTGAAAGCTTTTTATGCGTTATTGAATTGCTTTGTTTGCTTTTCCATATCGGGGAACCACTCGCCAGTAACGCCAAAACATTGCTGTCATACCGAGAACGAGGAAGAAGAAGAAGAAAGCTGTCATTGTCATGTATTTTTGATTAATTTAGTCTCCAATGTGATGGTCTTTGGGTTCCAAACCTTTTTTTAAAGTTTACAAAAGCGATACATGCATTTTTAAATCTTTGATGAACGTTGCAAAACAATCTGCTGTTTCGGGGAATGATGCTGCCAAGGTACTTGAATCTATTAATTCTTGAAACCGAATGTTTTTGTCGTAAACAATGGTCAGAGTTTTTTTTTTCGAATGACAATCATAACACTTTTGTTTTGGAAGAAAAAAACAAACAATACTGCAAGGCCACCTTGTTCTGCCGATCTTGCCAATTCATCAGTTTTTAATTGCATTCCTTATCCTGTGGTATTTAATATGATATAGACTAATGGCCTACTTAGGGAACCTAAACTAATAGGTAACAAGGAAAGATCAGGGAAACCTAGCTTTTTTAAGAGCATCCGAGCAAAATAATGAATGGAGAACCATGATCGCCGATTCTGTCGCTGATCTGGCACTAGATGATGATGATGATGATAGACAAATGTCACCCGCAAGATCTACATATCCCAGATGTGTGCCATCCAATGCCTGATTCGTTGTCCTTGCTCTGTCTCATGAAAAAGCCAATGACAATTCCGAAATGTACAGATAATAGTATACAGCCTTGTCTAACTCTACTGACGTTTAGGGCAGCAACAAAGGATCTCCAGCTCTGTCTGTTTTGGACCATCTCGGTCAACGTCCCCCACGAATGGTTCCAGGACTTCATTTCAGACTCTACTGTGTGTCTCCAGGTCACTTTGGGTTTGCCCCTCTTGCGATGTCTTTCGGATGTCTAGTAGAGGGCAGTCTTTACAATAGAGTCTGGTTCTCTTATGTTCGTTCATTCTTTTCAAGTGTGGGCAGTTCTCCCCCATACTGGACACTGCAACTTGCCTTGGAATAAAAGTATGACAATCTGCCTATCTGTCCATTCTTTTTCGTCTTTGTCTGTGGGTAAAAGGGTTCCCTGCTGGGAGGTCCTGTTTTTTTCCTGTCCGTTGCTTATTTCTATAGCTTGTTTTGTACTTTTAAGAAATTGCGAGAACATTACTGTGTATGTAGCTGATGATGGAGACAATCAGCCTGCCCACACTGAAATGGACCCTCATGAAGAGAGGCGAGGAAGCATGGAGCACTCCGTCTTCCTAAGACCCCAGTTCTTCATATCCAAGTAACATCCAAGTAAATACTGTATATGTTCTGAAGAAGTTCCCTTAAATTCAAGCAAAGTATGTGTGATTGTCAATCTCTTTATTTGGTCTTGTCTCAGCCTATTGTGCGTGTCTGTCGGTCTGTCTGTCGGTCTGTCTGTCGGTCTGTCTGTCTGTCTGTCTATCTGTCTGTCTGTCTGTCTGTCTGTCTGTCTGTCTGTCTGTCTGTCTGTGGTGGGTGGTTAGCGGGTGCTCTAGTGTGGTTTGCTCCTTCTTTCCTATAAAACATATATTGTCCTTATCTCTCCTTCTCCTTTTTTTTAACACCTTTAATCTTCGGCAATTATATGACCTTAATGTGTTGCAAGTGCCATAAAACTCTTACTAAAACTAAACTGTCTGTCTGTCTGTCTGTCTGTCTGTCTGTCTGTCTGTCTGTCTGTCTGTCTGTCTGTCTGTCTGTCTGTCTGTCTGTCTGCCCGCCAGTCTATCCAGAAGCATTACTATTTTATATCGTTTCCTGTCCTGCCTCCTCTCTCGCTTCCCTCGTCTCTAAGCCTTTCCTTTCCTTTCAACTGACAACGTGCAAATGAATAGAGCTGATTTTATTCTTTTCCTTTCCCTTCTTTAATTTGAAAGCAAATAGCATGGAAGACATCTCTCAGAAGCGGCCGGTCCTCACTAATCTTTCCTTGCAGTGCAGCAGCTATTGACCTATTTGTTTAGCTGATGATCTTCTTTTTTTCCCTGTACTTTTCAATCTTTTTCGATTTCTGTATTTTGTACGGTTTTGTGTCCCCGTGTGAGTGTGTCTGTGTGTTTGTAAGTGAGTGTCTATGTGTGTATGTATGTGTGTGTATTTGTGTGTGTGTGTGTGTGTGTATGTGTGTGTGTGTGTGTGTGTGTGTGTGTGTGTGTGTGTGTGTGTGTGTGT
>NW_004797515.1:1001866-1002786 GCF_000002075.1 Aplysia californica | reverse complement strand
TTTGTGTGTTTTTGTTTGGCGTGTGTGTTTATGGGGGGGGGAGGGATGGGTGGTTGCATACTCATTGCTACTTGTTTCAGATCACTATCGATCTGTTTTAAGTTAGAGTTTTACGGCGCCTGCAACTGTACAGCATTTTAATAAAAACTTTTCCTTTTTGCGGCGGTTTTTGGTGGGCGCTATATATTTTTTTTTCCATTATACTGTAGTGTTTGGTCCACCACTTACTTTTTTCAAAGTTGCTGCCAATCATGATTCCCTGGCGAAATGTGGCCATTATGGAGCTGACTGTCTGCAAATGACAGCTCAATCAACTCGTTTGCTTTGTATACTGCTTCTAACAAATGCATTTTAATGAGTGAAGCCTCATTCTCTCTCTCTCTCTCTCTCTCTCTTTCCCTCTCTTTCTCTCTCTCTGTCTTCCTCTGTCTCTCTCTCTGTCTCTCTGTCTCTCTCTTTCTCTATTTTTCACGAATGCGGACACCCCCCTCCCTTTCCAAATGTGCCTATTAAAACCCCCTCTTTATCAATAAGCCAAATGAAATTACTACACATCACTTAAAATGCATTCAGTGTGCAGGAAAAAAAAGCAAACCACAACAACCAAACAACACACAACCAAAAACAATGATGTATTCTTTTTACAATTCAAATGACAAAGCCCTCAGCTGTCTCATTTCTGATGGAATGAGTTGGATGTAGTGTGACTGGGTCATAGGGGTCCACATAATTTACCGCTAAACAGAAAGCTTTCAGGAAACGAAGCAGTAATGAATGAAAGGCTGCAGTGTCCATCCATCTTTGTCACGGTGCTTTTGTAGGATAAGGGTACGAATGGAAGCACTCACTCATTCACTCACTCACCCACTCACTCACTCACTCACTCACTCACTCACTCACTCACTCACTCACTCACTCAC
>NW_004797515.1:990601-991792 GCF_000002075.1 Aplysia californica | reverse complement strand
ATCTATCTATCTATCTATCTATCTATCTATCTATCTATCTATCTATCTATCTATCCGAATCACCTCTATGCACGTATTACCCCGAATAACCTCTGTGCAAATTATGACCCCGAACGACCTTCGCGCACGTATGAATGACTTCAAAATGACCTCAGAGTACGCTTTACAGCCAATGAAATGTGTGTTCTTGTGACCCCAATAAAACCATACACCTACCCTTTTTTCTCTGGCAGGATGTGGTGCAGTCTCTCCAGGAAAAGTTGAACATCTCATGTGGTCACCACTTCTGTCTGGTGCTGCAGAACATGAAGTCCACCACACCGGGGAAGATGGTGCTGCTGCAGGAGGGAGAAACTCTCGCGGAGGTATAAAAATGTGCTGTCTCTGTCTGTCTGTCTCCTGTCGATCTGTTTGATTGCTTGTCTTTTGTGTGTCCGTTTGATTGTGTCGTATTTAGTCTGTTCGTGTGTTTGTTTGATTGTGTGTCTTTTTTCTGTTCAAGTGTTTGTTTGTTACTCTCTAGTTAAGCCTTTAATTATCGGTGCTTGTATGACCAAATTTTGTTGGAAGTGGCTCTCACACAAATTCTCCCACTTCCTTACACATACACTCTGTTACTCCTATTTAAAAATGGTGAAATGGTGTAGGTTTAACGCCTCTATCAACACTGTTATGTTATTTAAGAGGCGGACCTCCGAGTTTAAGGTCCATCTCCGAAAGGACCAAGCCAAGTGGGATATTCATGTAAAGTGCCTTTCCCAAGGACACAACGTCGGACCGAGCTGAGGCTCGACCCCCCGAACCCGCAATCTCACGATTACGAGTCAGGTAGCCTAACCTCTAGGCTTGTTACTCCTGTTAAATGATGTGACATGATTGATGATTTATGTAAGGGTTATTAATGCAATCGTTGTTGTTGTCATTGCTGCTGTTGTTATTGATGTAGTTCTGTTCGTTTTTGCTGCTGCTACTATTGTTGTTGTTGTTGTTGTTGTTGTTGTTGTTGTTGCTGCTGTTGTGGTTGTTGTTATTGTTGTTGTTGTTGTTGTTGTCTTCATTACTGCTGTTCTTGTCGGTGTGGTCATGTTCTGAAGTTGTTTAGATTGTTACTCCCGCCGGGGAGGTGCCACTGACTGAAGTGTCTTTGGGTCATTCCCAAAGGGGGGACATTTCTCGTTCAAGCACAGTAGA
>NW_004797515.1:988155-988901 GCF_000002075.1 Aplysia californica | reverse complement strand
ATATTATATTATATTATTTTATATTATATTATATTATATTATATTATATTATATTATATTATAATATTCTATTATTCTATTCTACTCTATTAAAATATTAAGAGTTGTGTCCCCCTTTATAAATGCATGTGTGTATGTTTGTATGTATGCTTGTGAGTATATGTGAGTGTTTATGTCTGTCATTATAAATGTATGTGCATTATCTGCGCCAGTGTGTCATCTACACATGTCCGTGTCTTTTGTCCACTCTAGGAAAGAGTCAGGCCTGGATAAGTTCGTGTGTGTCTGCGTCTGTATGTGTATGTGTATCTGTGTGCAGGTGTACATATGTGTAACATTTAAATGTAAATGTGCATTTTTCCCGCCCGAAAAGAGTCAGTCCTGGACAAATTCGTGTGTGTGTCTGTGTCAGTGTCAATGTCTGTGTGTACATCAGTGTGTCATCTACACTCATATCCATGTATATCATCCCCCCCCCCTCCAGGAAAGAGTCAGGCCTGGACAAGTTTGTGGCCCACAGCCTGCTAGAGAACATGAAGCCCAAGGACCTGAGGAAGATGCTGGCCCAGTACCTCAAGTTGAATCAGAACCTCACAGCACCCGGCCAGAAACAACTCACAGCGCTACAGGCCAAGCTGCACTACATGAAGATTGTCTCCGAACTCAAGACCTTCGGCAGTCGAGTCTTTATGGTGACGCTACTGGTAGGTGGTCTCCTCTGGTGTTTTTTGGGGTGGGTGGGGAGG
>NW_004797515.1:985311-986027 GCF_000002075.1 Aplysia californica | reverse complement strand
TCTAGAGCTTAAGGTGTCGCCTCTCATTCAAAGGTCCCGGGTTCGAGCCCAGATAGCGACGGAAGTTTTTCTTCTCTAAATTGTCCCCTTTCACCTCCTTTCCTGTTCTCTGGCAATGTTCTGTCGTTTGCTTTTGTCTCCACTTTCTGCCCCCACGCCCTCACCTCCTAGCCCCCTCCTCTGGGCTCCGGACTCTTTCTGCAACCTTTCTACTGATACTCCTTGGCTCCTAACTGCTGTCTTTCAGCCACATCTCTGATCTTCTGGTAGGAAAGATCTACACCTAGCCTTCTCGGACAAGGGTGAAAAATCTCGGAGGTCCTATGTGCAAGTTGCGCACGTTAATGATCCCTTGGTGCTCTAAAAGCGATAGAAGTAGGCTTCCTCCGCCACCTGGGCAACACTCAAAATTTCCTACCAACTGAAAATGTTTAATGTGTCCTGCGTGCTCATTTGACCTTATGCAGTTGCGAGTGCCGTAAAACACTTACCAAAAGAAAAACAAATGTGTAGCAAGTCAAGTAAGCGACGACTGGAGGGCTAAACTTTATTTGCGGGTAGTTGGAGGGTGCTCTGGTGTGGTTTGCTCCTTCTTTCCTTTAAAAATTCTGTCGTCCTTATCTCTCCTCCTTCTTTTTTGTTTGTTACTCTTTCGTAACGCCTCTAATCTTCGGCATTTTTATGACCTATTTGTATTTTAAAGTGCGTAAAACGCT
>NW_004797515.1:983046-985186 GCF_000002075.1 Aplysia californica | reverse complement strand
TCTATCCATAATCTAGCGTGCTTCTTTTATCCCGCAATTATTCACGTCAAGACGAAGTTATTAAAAATTTAGAAAAAAAGAAGATAACTTTATTTTACTTTTATTGATTTTTTTTTTAAACAGGAAATTTTGGTTGCAATGTTGTAGATGTAGATAGTTTAACTCTTTAGGTGCTAGGAGTCATCAGAACATGACCGAACAATGTGGGGAAAGGCACCAATTAATTTGTGTTTAGTACAGAAAGAGTTAAGCCATCAAAGACACAATTGGTTCGCTTTTACGGACAAGCGAGCTAGCCCAGATTTCGTTAGTTTTCAGAAATCTTGATAGGTACCAAAAGTGGCCATTGCCCTACCTATAGGAGACGTTTGGCTTCATTGGTGTGTGTATTTGTTTGGTTATAGAGAAAACTTTCCTTGTCTTTGAAAGAAACAGAACAAGTCCAAAAACTTTATCTTCGATTTTCTCAAAACAGCGTTTTTTGTTTGTGCTTAAAAGCGACGAATTGATCTCAGCTAGGAGGCAGGCTGCTTTGATTGTGCCCTCAGGGAAAACGCGACCCTCTTAACCCTATCTGAACGTCCTGGGGTGATTTCGTACCCCCGGGGTTGTATTCTTCACAATACTTCTAGAACGAAGATCTCTTTGAAACGTTAAGTATTTCTCAAAAAATCATTTTGACAGACTGCTTTGCAAAGCGTATGGATCGGATTAACGAGTAAATTTCCTCTTTGGAAAGTTGTGGCACAGAGTTCCCCACGCCGTATGGATACGATAGTAAAACATGGTGTACGGATAGGGTTAAGTGGTGGCACAGAGTTCCCCAGGTCGTATGGATAAGAAAATAAAACACGACATACGGATAGGGTTAAGTGGTGGCACAGAGTTCCCCACGTCGTATGGATACGATAGTAAAACATGACGCACAGATAGGGTTAACCGTACATTCTAAAACACTGATGATGGGATAATGACGATTATCGTAAACGGAACAGGATAATATATACGCTGATGATTATAAGGGTGTTAGTGAGAATAAAGAAGATTATACCTTGTATTAATTAATAATAGTGATAATGACATTACTAGTAATATTGATTAATATTAATAACAAGGTGAGCAGGTGCTTTTTAGCACGCCACCTAGAGCTTAGGACGTAAATTATCATCGTTATTGCTTTCGATTAGGGCTTGGGTTATCATAATTATTGCTTTCTATTAGAGTTTAGATTATCATGATTATTGCTTTCGATTAGGGATTAATTAGATTGGATTATCATAATTTTTGCTTTCGACTGCTAGAACAGTCGGGACTAATCGATGATATTCTTGCTGTCACTACGACTTTTAAAATAATATATCTGCTAAAGAACAATAAAACAGAAAATAAATAAACTCCCGTTTTAGTTGACCCACTTGGGGGAATGTGTTTTACAATGACGATCATAAAGAAACAAAATATGTGCCATGACGAGGTGGAATCAGGCGCTCGTCAATTTTGGGCATATGGAGTTATTGGGGTTAAAAGCATTTCTATTTTCATCCTATTTCGATTAGACAGAATCCATCCTAGCTGTAGATCGTTGTGAGTTTGTATGTGCGTACGTACGTATGTACGTATGTGTGTATGTGTGTATGTATGTGTGTATGTGTGTGTGGTGCGTGCGTGAATATGTGTGTGCACGCGTATGGAACACTTTGTGCCTTTAAAATTAATTTGTAAATCCATAATATTATGTATCATGTTAAGCGCATCGAACATTGCATAAGTGGATATGCGCTATATAAATGCAATCCATTATCATTATTTTATTGGTGTCATCTTAAAGGCTGTTCATTTGCCTTGATTTTGATGAAGAAAATATCCGTCTATCGTGAATAGATGTTGAGATATTAACGATTGAAGGAGGTAGCGTCACCTGGTGTCAGAGGTATTATTAGTAAGAAAAGTGTTTGGTTTTGTATGGGTTTTTTTTTTTTCATTTCCAAACCTTGAGTATCATTGAAAAAAGCAAATGTATATTATTTTTTGTGGCTTTCATCAGCGTTTTTCAATAAAATGCTCAAAGAAATATGTTTTAAAATGGATATGCTTCCCTTCTCTCTATCCCTTCTCTCTCCCCACCTTCTTACTAACCCCC
>NW_004797515.1:978435-982946 GCF_000002075.1 Aplysia californica | reverse complement strand
CAACCACCTACTCATCACTCCTTCCATTCTTTCATCCGTGGTGGCACAGAGTTCCCCACGTCGTATGGATACGATAGTAAAACACGACGTACGGAATTTCAATTGTCGAGTTGTGCTCACGCATTATATTCCAGTGGCCTCCCATCATCGAGAAGTAGTGTCAGTGTCATAGATATTGTTTGACAAAGCCCATTAGCTTGAGTTCACTAACCCCTCGGCCACTCCCCCTCTCCCTCCTCCCTCGGCCCAAAAGAGAAAAAAGATGAAAAAGAAAGAAAGAAAACGGAAATGAAACAAAATTAAACAACAATATCTTAAAAAATCGATTTATTACATCTATTATTTTCTTTCTTTCTTTCTTCATCATCATCATCATCATCATCATCATCATCATCATCATCATCATCATCATCCACGTAGCCCCTCCCTCCACCTAAACAGACATGGAGAGTTTTCTCTATACCGAAACAAATATACACACCAATGAAACAAAAAACTTCTCCTATAGGTAGGGCAATGCCCATTTTTTGGTGTAAGTCAAGATTCCTGGAAACCCACATTTGGGTTAGCCCGCTTGTCCTTAAAAGTGACCAATGAAGACTAGTGTAGGTGAGACCTTTTTTCGAATCAACACGTTGAGTTTTGTCATCTTCCTGGAACTCTGGGCCAAACTTTTGGCTAGACTCAGCTTGGAGATGGGGAATGCGACACTTGTATACTGTTATATGTGAGGCTTACTTACTTTACTTTATCTTCTAGGGCGTCGAGGGGAAAAATAGCTTCCTTTTCTCTAGCAAGTTTGATGGCCTGGCTGGGTGGGATATTGAATGTTTTCATATTGTGAGGCATTGATGTGAAATGAGGCGCTCGCCAAAAAATTGAAATAAAAAACCCAACAACAACAAAACTGGCGTTTTCCCGCTCGTTCAGCAATTCTCATTGTTTTAGTTTTGCTCCAACACCTTTTATATCTTTTCTAAGCGGATTTTTTATTAGAAAGCGTTTAGTAAAGGCGTGAGAATGTAATTTTGCAGCTTCCAAAGACTCTCAAGCTTTGGAAGTCACCTAACTTTGGTGGGTATTTTCGTGCTAATTTTACCTCTGAAACCAAGTAACCTCCATCTCTGTTAAATGGAAAATCTTCAACTTCTATTCAAGATAGAATAGTACGTTTACTCACCGAAAGCAATACAAATAAACTAGCTTTAAGATGATACCGTAATATCGATAATCCCAAAATTTAAGGAGCGCCTGATTCCACCGCGTCATGACGCATGCTGGTGTCCCTTTGAATCCCTTCATGGACAGTTTGGAGCGACTTGGGCTCATTTTCTTAATTAATTCAAGTACAAATTTCGCTTTTGTTCCTGATCTGTGCTGAAAATTTTCGGGTAAAGCTGATTGACAAAGATCTCATCGTTCTAGTCATGTAGTTGTCATGGAAACGATGGAGTCACACGAGAATCTACATAAATGTACCAACCAATTTTTTCGAAAAGTAAAAAAAGAATAAGTCGCAATAACGCAGTTTACATTGCAGGAAAGTTTAATTTAACATGAAAAACATGACTGTTTAACACCAATTCCTTGTACTTTACAGGACCGCGGAGCACAGTCAGATTCTATGACAATAGTGGTAATTTTCAAGTGCCACAACCAATCATCACTCAGAACCACCATTATTTCTAAAATCATCACCGCTCTCAAATCAATGACTTACATCTATAATCCTGAAATCCCTATCTGCTGTTACAGTTACTTATTTTACTAAGTATGCACGTAATACACTATTGGACACTATCATACGCACTGTTTCTACAAATCAGATGGCGTCAATCTCATAATATAAATGGGCAAGGGATAAAATAAAGTGCCACAACCTAACCACGGGGATCTCCAAAGAAAAAAACGAGCTGCCAAAGGGCACTAGGGGATATACTTGGTACAAAAGCACAATGACTATCGACGATTTCTTCCAACGTGTTCTTTCTCTGTGTGTTTTTTTTAATCCTATCCGTACGTCGTGTTTTACTATCGTATCCGTACGACGTGGGAAACTCTGTGCCACCACTTCCAAAGAGGATATTCACTCGTTAATACGATCCGAAATCTTTGCATAGCAGTCTGTCAAAAAGATTTTTTGAGAAATACTGAAAGTTTCAAAGAGGCCTTCGTACTAGAAGTATTCTAAAATGTGAAGAATACAACCCCGGGGTTACAAAATGACCCCAGAGCGTACGGACAGGGTTAAAGAAAGATGTTATGAACAATAGAGAAGATGTACACGAATCTGTAATATGTCCTGTCGACAACCCTTCTCCTCAACCTCCCCCCCCTCCCCAAACCCGCTCCCCGTCTCTACATGCCCAGAAAAGAGGTATCACCAATGATATTTATACGGGACGTCATAAGAAAACCAAGATCATGCTGGAAACTTCACTTTCAAAGACAAAAAACATCTTTCATGAACTATTGCGTCTCTGCAAATGTCAGACTTCTTGAACTTATAGTAAGATCTTGTATTTATCTTTTTAAAATAAACGATAAGTTTCCAAAGAAAACAAAACCTCGAAAGACAAAGGTAGGGAAGACGACTCCAAAGCTTTTAGACCATTTTATGACACCTTCCATACAGAATCATCACTTTTAGAAACCCCCAACTAATATAATTGAAAAAAATCTTCCATATTGCACCACCATCTGATAGATTAGTTTTTAACCTTTAACTTGATGGGCCATATGATATGGTTTGTGTGGATTTCGTTGGATGTTCTGACATTTTCCTGTGGTGGGGTAGAGGCGTAAAAATAGGTCCGGGAAAAGCCAGTGGGCCAGTGGTGGATTTTGGCCTGATAAGAAAAGAGTTAAGTTAAGAAAGAATAGACTTTGTGAACCTGTAAAAGTTATCCTGATTACGTTCTATCCATAATCTAGCGTGCTTCTTTTCCAATAGTGCTATACTCTCTGGTGAGGTTTGCTCCTTCTTTCTCTGAACTATCGACGCTCCCAAGAGGAACAGCTTGCTTTGAAATGTATCCAGAATTTAACTTTCAAATTAAAAAAAAGAGAAACATTTGGGGGTTCTAATTTTGAATGATAGTATATTTTAAAAAAAGCCCAATCTACTTTGCAGATGAACGTTTTTGACCTCCTGTGACCCGAAACTTAATCTTTTCTTGGCACCAGCCACAGCGGGCTTAGTGCAGCTCAGCCCAACTGTTACCTCGCTGCCTCACATAATATTGCATAACGGCACGGTGTCATATTATCGGGTGTAAAGTTTCTGCGCATCGAACTGTTTCAGTTTGATTTCTTTTTACCCGCCAAATTGAACCATCCCAAAAGCCCCAAGTGGAAACAACTGCCCCCCCCCCCCAAATATACATATATAGATAAAAATGAAAAAAAAACAAATCAACAATTGAAATTGGGAAAGCAAAGAACTATTTTTCTCTTTCCTAACCGTTGACAACCACATTTCAAAGTTGCAGTTTGATTATCGGGGGAAAACAGAAATTATTTCCTTTTGTATAAGGTTAAATACATTTGAAATTACGTGTGAGGTTAGCCATGACATCTAATTGGGAAGTATTTTAGGAAACATTCGGCCTCAAAACTGCACGCATGCCTCAAAGGCATGATTAAAAATAATGTCAGTTATTTGGCTGTTTGAGGCATCTGAACTTCAAAGAAGAACAAAGAAGAATCTATTTTCAGTAATTTTGAGGTGAGGTAAACAAATTAAAATGGAATATGTTTGTCTACGATCCTATAGAAATCTAATTCTTTAAAAAAAATGAAGTCTAGTTATTCGTAGTTTATGACTGCTGTAGGTGTTGCCCCCTCCCCCCTTCCACCAAGGCAAAAGAGGCAGGGTTAGGGCCAGAACAATCTACTTGGGGAACCTAAACAAATGGGTAACAGGGAAAGATCAGGGAAACGTGGCTTTTTTTAGAGCATCCGACCAAAGGAATGAATAGAGAACCATAATCGCCGATGTCTGTCGCAGATCTGGCACTGGATGAAGAAGATGATGATGATTATGGTGATGATGATGATTATGATGATGACGATGATGATGATGATGATGATGATGATGATGATGATGATGATGATGATGATGATGATGATGATGATGATGATCTTCTCGTCTTGTCTTGTCTTGTGTTGTAATTTGGCATGCCCCTTGGCATTCACCGCGTGCCTTAATAGTGTGCATACACCAAGGCTCACACAGTGAACACAAATGGGTGCCACAATTCTCTGCTGCTTCTTCTACTTTTTCCTCTCCACTGCGTCCTCCTTTTGTTCCTTCCTGTTTTTTCGTTGCTTATTATAGCTCCAACTTTCGTCCATTCACACTCACTTTTTTTGTGATTGTGCACGTGTGTTTTGCTCTTATTTGTGATACTTACCAATGCATCTAATGTTTCGCTTTGTATTTTACACTTTGTTTTCCTTCTTCTTCTTCTTCTTCTTCTTCTTCTTCTTCTTCTTCTTCTTCTTCTTCT
>NW_004797515.1:975467-977331 GCF_000002075.1 Aplysia californica | reverse complement strand
AGAGAGAGAGAGAGAGAGAGAGAGAGAGAGAGAATGTCGTAGATCAAAGAGAAAAGGAGATCTCCGATCCGAAGCAGAAGGTTTTGCTGCCCTGAAGTAATGATTCAAAATTGACAGGCTATTGAGCTGACACGATGATTTCCCCTTTCTGCTTTTTATCATATTCAAGAATTTTCTTAGGATTCTATCAAAACTTTCATTTACGAGCGCATGCACATCAAGAGAATGAAAAATCAGAATCTCTTACTTAATGATTACTCTATTGTAAAATAGTATCTCTAAGTCTCTCTGAGTTGTTAACGATGTGCATGTAAATGTCTAGCCCAATGCAATGCTTTAACTGCATATATATATATATATATATATATATATATATATATATAGGCTGAGGTTAAGTGCGCGTATTACAGTAATGATTTCACATCGTGTTTGCTTTTTACCCCCCGAAGTAAACTTCTGCACTTTAGGAAGACTGCAATTAAAAAGCAGAACGCTTAGTTTTCGTATAAAATTCAAGTATAAATCAGACTATTGATGAGCTCTGGGTAAAAAAAGAATTAAATATCAGCCATTTAATGTCACTTCTCTATACCTGTTCTCTCACGAAATGACACGTTCAAATGTCAATCTTCTCCTGGGGTTTAACGAAACTCCTTTATGTGCGTTATCGATCTTTCTACTACCAGTCTTCGGGTTTCTGAGATGTAGTTTTTTGGTTTTTTTTTTACTGTTTAAGAGGAAAGATCTCCTGTGCGAAGATTTACCTTCTCGAAATTAGTTCTGGATTTTTAAAAAAATTCTTTTGGCTTTCATAGTACTAATAGATGATTAGTTCATTAGCTTTGGCATCGTTTTATGTGGGGAAGCAAACGCGCAAATTCACTGTCTTATTTTTCTCATCTAGATTCATCTATCTGGAATTCTCTCACACAACATTGATTGATGGATACAAAGTCGGAGGCAATACCACATGAATTTCATTAAAAAAACCATTAAATTCATTTAATTAAATGCCATCTTGGAAGTGCGTCTTGTTTCATTCACAGTACTGTAATATTCATATGGTGATGTACTTAAAGGTTTTGCTGTGATTGTATGACTGTCTTCTTACTTGTCAGCGGGAATATAAAAAAAGTATATTTTTTTACTCGCACTTGCACAAGTATTTTGTGTTTTTTAAAAAATAGGGTAGTATATTCTAGGACCCGCAGGGGATTCTGTAGTAGTGATCTGCATTATTAGTATACGGCATTCGCTTTTATACAACATGCTGTCGTGTATGAGGGTGCGGTGGCAGAGCAGTTAGTGCGCTCGTCTGCGAAGCTGAAAGTCCGGGTTCGAGCCTCGGTTTGGAGACGGTTTCTTTTCTCCCAGCAGTAATGGGTACCTGACTTCGGGTTGGGGAAGTAAAGGCGGCGTGGAAAGGAACTGGCCACCCTACACAATATGCCAAAGGCCCAGAAAGCTGTCTCACTAACAAGACAATCCCCAATGTCCGGATCGGATGCGGGAATAACTTTATTTTTACCCTCGTGTATGAATTTGAAACATACCGTCAGATGATGTCTCCCACTATACGCTGCTTTCTGTGTCTGCTCTGACAGACGATTCCTTGTGAAGTTTCCCCAAGCACGCACATGACAATGTACTACTGGTCGCACGGGGTTTGGAAACATCTTTTATATTTGGTGCGCGCTGTGGGGGAATGTGAGAGCTGAGAACCGGGTATGGTGGAGAGGGGGAGGGAGTGGGAGAGGAAAAGGGAGAGGGAGAAGAGAGGGAGTGAGAGAGAGGGAGAGGCAGAGAGAAAGAGAGAGGGAGGAGAGAGAGCTGACAGGGAGAGAGAGTGTCTTGAGAGAGAGAG
>NW_004797515.1:973551-975367 GCF_000002075.1 Aplysia californica | reverse complement strand
GAGAGAGAGAGAGAGAGAGAGAGAGAGAGAGAGAGGTGAGAGAAAGAAAGAAAAAAAAGAAACCAAGAAAGGAAGAAAGAAAGAGAGAAAGACAGAGAGAAAGGAAAAAGCCTTGCTTCGAGGCAGAAGGAAAGAAAGAAGGAGAGAAAAAGAGGAGAGATGGAGAATATGAGAGAGGCAGACAGAATTTCTTTTTTTACTTTTATGTATAGATCTATTCCTGAAACTAATTCTGGCTTTGCCGCCTCACACAGGAGACACATGTTCGACCCCCCACGTGGGGGAGGATTGTTAAAAGAATCTTTCCGGTCTGTCTGCTTGGATTTTGTATCCCTCTCACTCTGGATTTGCGCTTAAAGCCAACATCGAAAGCCATGTCTCCTAAATTATCTAATATAATAATATGGTAACGGTGCGGACGTAAAAACCCCACCTACACTACTAAAAAAAAGGAAAAAAAAAAGAAGCTTAGGCTCGACGGAAATTTCTTGAATAAGAAGTGCCGCGCTTCTCTACAACAGTGCTATCGATTCTGTTCTATGGTGCCCGCTCTTTCTGTCTAGCCCTGTCTTTGTCGTCGATGACGAAGAGCGTGGCATGGATGGGGCAACTTGTGTACTCGTCGGGAGCCTACAATCTTTAAGCAGTCCTCCAACAATCCTCTAACAATCTTTCAGCAATCTCCCAACAATCTTTCAGCAATCCTCTACAATCTTCCTACAATCTTTCAATAATCCTCCTACAATCTTTCAACAATCCTCTAACAATCTTTCAGCAATCCCCGAACAATCCTCCTACAATTTCCCTACAATCCTCCTACAATCTCCCTACAATCTTTTATTATTTCAGCTCGGCGCGAGCGCTCCTGTCTGCAGATACACCAAGACACCCCTCCCCCTCCGATCTCTCCTTCCACCTTAATAAATTCAATTCAGATTTGGTTTTCTCTTTCTCATCTCGTTCTTCGTAAAAAGAAAATTGACTTTCGGGATAGAGTACTGTGCTGCTTCGTGTTAAAATAAAAAATTATAATGATTAAAAAAAAAGAAACGGCCAAGGAAAAAAGCAAATGCCTCCATCCCTCCCTCCCTCCCTCAGCACGAAAATGGAAATGAAATGAAGAACGTTCTGCCAGTACAGTTACGTAATTTATACTCACCCGAAAATCCGGAATCTCTTCAACATCGGAATGCTTTTTTTCCCCATGCGGTTCGTCCTTTTCTGAAAATATAAACGATTCTGAATCATTGCAACAATTCATCTTTCGCTACTGGCATTTACTTGACGAGACACGCCATCTAGTGACGCGAGTCGAGTGCAGTCTTGTGACACGATCGTAACTATCTATCAGAAATATCACACTTGATGGCTCACAAAAGGCGCCTGTGTTCCACAGTGGATATATTCATATCGCCATTATCCGTCTGGGCTGCTTGCTGACTGCTGTCTCCAGTGCTGGCACCAGCTAGCTGTCTCCCTGTCTCACTGGCTGTCTCTCTGGCTGTCTCCTTGTCTATCTGACTGTCTCCTTGTCTCTCTGTCTCACTGTCTCTCTGTCTCCCTGTCTCTCTCGCTCGCTGTCTACCCTCCGGTTTGTGCGCGTGCCGGCTGAGAAGGCAGCCGCTGTGGTCGCCGCTCACTGCCAGACTGACGGTTCTGGGGGTCTTTCTCGTCCGTGGCCTCAATCAGCTCTGGAACCCTCCTATCGATCTGTCCCCTCCATCCGCCCGCTCACTCGCCCGGCCATCCCACCCTTCTCTTTTTCCCCCTCCACCCCTCCCTCTCTTCTCCCTCCACCCCTCTCTCTCTCCTCCCT
>NW_004797515.1:970033-971083 GCF_000002075.1 Aplysia californica | reverse complement strand
TAGTAGTAGTAGTAGTAGTAGTAGTAGTAGTAGTAGTAGTAGTAGTAGTAGTAGTAGTAGTAGTAGTAGTAGTAGTAGTAGTAGTAGTAGTAGTAGTAATGAGAAGCTATTTTTGCGGGCATAATGATTTATTTTTAAAACAGCTAGAGTCCTTGAGTTGGTTAGATTCGCCGCAGATTACAACATGCACCTGTACACACAGGCGCACACACACCACACACACAAGCACACACACGCACACACACAAACACATACACACACATACACACACATACGCATGCACATACACACACACATACACACACATGCACGCGCATACACACACACAATTATTTAATATACGTATATATGCATGCATACAAATGTGCATGAATATTATTATGGTAAGAACTAGGCGAGTGGGTATGTCAGTCTAAGTGTATAGACTGTAAACTTTCTTGGCTTTAAAATATAAGTTAAACTGTCTTGTAATACTGTCGCAACGTCTGCCCTTTGAAATAATAAAAGTACTATTCGTTATGCCTACCACCATGTAACACTTCGCTCAATACAGGGGTAGGACTTTGTGATACGGCTTTTTTTTCTTCTTCCATACCCTAAAATAAAGAAAAATTCAATTACAACTTACAAGAATACATCAACAATTAATGGTACAAACCTATTGGTTTTCCCATCTTAATGCTCCACCAGAGCCTGAGGTTCACCTCAGATCTTGACAGGATGAACAGAACAGACAGCACTAACACGACAACAACAGCGATCAGGACCTCCGAGAAGATCATTGCTGTATCGGGAAGAAAAGTGTCTACGACTTTTGAAAAACCTGAGAAGCAAAATTAAAGAGACACTGTGTGAGGGTGAATGTGTTATATCTTGCTTGTTTTTCTGTAGTTTATAAATATTATTATAGTAATCGTACTTTGTTTAATATGAGCCATCGCGGTTAAATCAGGAGCTCGTTAAAATAATGAAACAAAAGAAACCATCATTTTTCTTTCTTTTGGACATTATTATTTTACTTATTATTTTATTTTTATTTTTTTTAATTTT
>NW_004797515.1:968832-969792 GCF_000002075.1 Aplysia californica | reverse complement strand
AGGGTATTACATGTGTGTGTGTGTGTGTTTTATTGGGGGGGGGTGGGGGCTTTATCTGCGTGATCAGTTTGTTATCTTGTTAGGTCTGCTTGTACTCACATTAGCTCGGGGGTCCCACAAATGTCTGTGTTTCTCTTTCCATTTTTGGAGAGACAGAGAGAGAGAGAGATAGAGAGAGAGAGAGAGAAAGAGAGAGAGAGAGAGCGAGAAAGAGAGAGAGAGAAAGAGTGAGAAAGAGAGAGAGAAATAGAGAGAGAGAGAGAGAGAGAGAGTGCACAAGGAAGAAGGGGAAAAAAACACGATAGAGAACCGTGGCCATAAACAAATGTGTCAGACATGTATTAATATACATACATAATGAATAGAGGCGCAACGAAACAGTTTTATTGCAAGACAGGAAATCAGAACAACAGAAGAAGAACAATAATACATTATTAGCTGAGCAATAATATAACAGATGGGCCTACTTGGAGCTGTAGCAGAGCCCAGATGGTGCTCTGTTTGTGTTTATTTATTTAATTAGTCCTCTTAAAAGCCAGTGCTCACTAACTTCATTTGATCGCTTTTAAGCACAAGGGGGCTATTCCGAAAAATGCTTTTTTTTCAGAGAAAATCGAAGGTAAATTTTTTACGACTAATTCAATTTCTTTAAAAATACAAGAGTTTTCTCTATGAGCGTACAAATTATATACACACCAATGAAACCAAACTTCTCTTATAGGTACGGAAATGCCCACTTTTGGTGTTGGTCAACATTTCTGGAAACCCCCCGAAATCTAGGTTTTCCCGCTTGTCCTTAAAAGCGACCAATTATCGAGTCAGTCTGAACTGGATAGGAAGACAAGCTTTCAAGTGTACACTGTTCAGCATTTATCTCTCTCCCTCTCTTTCTGTCTCTCTCTGTCTCTGTCTCTCTCTCTCTGTCTCTGTCTCTCTCTCTCTCTCTCTCTCTCTCTCTTT
>NW_004797515.1:967468-968732 GCF_000002075.1 Aplysia californica | reverse complement strand
ATTTAAAAAAATAATTTTTGTTTTGTTTGTTGTTGCTTCAGAAAGACTGACAGTAAGGAGTCTCAGAGCTAACGCACGTCGCTGCGAGACTGTAAATTTATTATCTGTTCAGGTCTGTCACTTCGCATAGCATTCTAATTTCATTAAACTAGTACCGCAGTCGTATTCTGATTGGCTGTTGCTTTTTGTCTGATCCAATTGTGAACCACCTCCCCCCCCCCCAATATATTTCTAATATTAGTCGATCGTATTGGGCTTTGTTTTTTTGTTTTTAAATCGGAGCAACATATGACAATTTGGACTCGCTCCCATTCAGCAGATCTTGCAGAATCGGACCAGAATCGTTCGCATGGATGTGCACAAAAGAGGTTATACAGAAGGTCCTTGGTGTGTACGTTGGCTTTTGATGTTCTTGTACTTTCTGTAGTAGCTCGGGTGTCCTTTACTATTAGCTACAACTGACTGCGCCGTCCGCTAACTGTGTTGTGTTATCAAACACCGTGGCATCGCGCGCAATTAGGGCTGCCTTTTGTTAGCGAGGGAAACAAAATCGATACTGCGGCCATTGTCCTCTTGCTTAATGAGCTTGTGTTCATTTCCAACGACAGTTGTGCCCTGCCTGCACGCCTGCCTGCCTGCCTGCCTGCCTGCTTGCCTCCCTAGCACAACTCTGAGCTCAGCCCCGTTCTTTGTCTTTGTGGTGGGTGGTGGAGTCTGTTTTCCCCAGTTGGTGGGCACAAATGATGTCATGCATCACATCCAACTCCAAGGAATCGAATGGTTCGGACATCTCATGCGATTGCAAACACACCATCCAGTACAACGTGCCTACATCAAAATATTCGATGGCAACAAGGCTAGAGGGCGACCGAGAAAGACCTGGATAGAAGGAGTCAGGGAAACAATAACAACTCACGGCATCCCCCTGACCCAAGCTCTCCGGCTTCTTCCCGCGACACCCACAAGGATATAAGAGGCGGATAAAAGTAAAAGTAAAGGTGGAAGGATGGTCAGTCTATTCTTTCTGTTTCCGTTTGTTTGTTTTTGTTTGTTTGTTATATTTGTTTTTTATGTTGAAATGGGTGAGTGGGTGGCTTTGTTGATGAATAGTAAGTGTCCTTTTGTGGGAACTTTTTCTGTGTATGAGATATAGCAAAAAACACGGTACATGCACATAGATCTATACCCACACACAAACACACATAGACTCACGGAGAGAGAGAGAGAGAGAGAGAGAGAGAGAGAGAGAGAGAGAGAGAGAGAG
>NW_004797515.1:966131-967216 GCF_000002075.1 Aplysia californica | reverse complement strand
AGAGAGAGAGAGAGAGAGAGAGAGAGAGAGAGAGAGAGGAATGAAAGGGAGTGAGAGAACGATTTAGAAGACAGATGAGAAAAGGGCTGGGGATGGGGCGCTCTGGGGATAGTGTTTGTGAGAACAAGAGAAAAAGAAAACACACAGAAACAAACACAGACAGAGACGGACGACAGAATTACACACAGCATCAAATTCTCCCACAGTGATAGAAAGTGATAGATAAACTAAAGACGCTAACACAACTCTACCAACACACAACGTGCTTGCGGCCTTTTTTCTCCCTCTTAACCCTTTAAGATAATTATAGATCTGGTACTAGGAATCTTCCTAATGAGGTGATAAGAACCCCTCGTGGATCGATACAGCCCCTGGACATTAATTTCTTTTTACCCGCTAGCACTTAAGCTTGATTACGCGAGAAGGGTTGGGGGGGGGGGGTAGGCTGTAGGGGATGAAAAGAATTACGAAACATTAAGCAACCTAATAAAGGCTAACGTACGGAAAATAACCAATTTGCGAAGCGGCCAGTGTGTAAGTGCCATATTAAAGATGTTAGTCCTTTCTGTCGATGACATCAAGTTTACCGGTTCCTATTTTGTTACGGGAAAAGACTGAATGTTATTTTGCTCTACGACTTGATTCAATAAACGAACTAAATCGTTAGGTAGTATTTTGTCGCTGATGATTGACAGTTGAAGATGTCTTCCTATTAGAAAAGAGAACCCCACAGAGGTAGATGGATTAATAGAGACATGGGGATGGAGAGACGGAACAGAGAAACATGTTGGAAGACGGAAAAAGGGGAGATATAGACACAAACACACAAACAAACAAACACATAATGTACACACGTTCGAGAGATAGAAAGATAGATAGAGAGATAGATAGATAGACAGATAGATAGATAGATAGATAGATAGATAGATAGAGATAGATAGATAGATAGATAGATAGAGAGTGAGAGAGAGACAAAGAGAGACACACAGAGAGAAATAGAGAACGACAGCGATGCAAAGAGAGAAAGAGAGAGAGAGAGAAAGAGAGAGAGAGAAAGAGAGAGATAGAGAGAGAGAAAGAGAGAG
>NW_004797515.1:959869-966031 GCF_000002075.1 Aplysia californica | reverse complement strand
TTTTAATTTTTTTTTTTTTGGGGGGGGGTCGACACTTTCAATGTCCATTACGTGTCCGTGTGGATTTTTTACCGAAATACGCCTATGAAAGCATAATAAAACGTAAATTTGCAGTTTCCAAGGACACTCAAGCTTTGGAAGTCATCAAATTTTGGCGGCCATTTTCTCACTAATAAGTCTGACACCAAACGACCACCACCTCTTCGCGAACATATCGACTTCTTTTAAGATAAATGGTACTTTTTTTCATCAAAAGCAAGCCAAATAAACAAGCTTTAAAATGACCCCAATAACTCCATAATAGGCCCAAAAATTGACCAGCACCCAATTCCACCGTTTCGTGACAAGTATAGACTGACTCCCCCACAAGACAATCGAGCTCACGTCTTCCAAGCACTGCGTTAAAAAAAGCCTCACCATTCCGCTACCTCAGAATTACAAAGTTATATCTGCACAATACCTGGTTTTGAGAAATTTGACGTTAAAGACTTTGAGTTGAATATCATGTCAAGCTTTTTCGAATGTAATTCTTTGAATATCTTGACTACGTCGCCGAATAATCTTACTATTTTGATAGAGTAGATAGAAAGTTTGACTTCTGACCTCATGGTCTTAGTTACTCCAAACGGCCAAAAATGTCAGATAGAACTTTGTAATTCTGAGGAAGCGATTCAACAACGTGCCTCGTTTTACGCTAAACAAAATAGCATTAGGTAGTTGCATTTCGGTATACCTCTTCACAAAACTGTGGCGTAATTCTTTTGTTTCCATGAAACCACAATAAGCTCTCTCTCATAGCTTCATACAACAGCATCTAAGATATAATTTAAATGGAATGTCCCCTTGTAACATGATGGAGTGAACTATACTCCGTAATTCTATACCCCACGAAGACGTTTGAGAACTTAAAAGCATTTAGTTTCAAATAAACATGGTAGAGTCATTTTCAGTTCGAAATTACATTACCCCAACACACTCACTTCCAAAAAAGCTCAATAATACTACCTTTAAAAAGACAGGTATCTTTTTCAATACATGTTTTACTTTATACCAAAATATGACTACCAGCCTACGGAAATACGACACTTATGAAGAAAGTTAAATATCACTTTAAGTGGCCCTAGGGAGCTCTCGTGGTCTAGAGGTTATGGTGTTGGCTTCTCGTTCAATGGGTCCCGTGTTTGAAACCTGACAGCGACAGAAAATCTTAATCTCTAAAATATTCTCCTTTTACCTCCTTTCCTGCTTTCTAACCATGGTATATCGTCTGCTTTTGTCTCCACCTTCTGCCACCCAACCCCCCCACCCCACCCTATTTTTTGCCCCCTCGGCTGGGCTTCTGGCTCTTTCTGCAGCCTTTCTACTGTTACTCCTCGGTTCCTTTTTACTGCTGTTTTCACCTTTTATGGTAGGTAAGATTTAACGCCTAGCCTTCTCGGAGGTCCCGTGAGCATGTTGCGCACACTTAAGATCCCTTGGTGGTCCAAAATCGATAACAGTCGGCTTCGACCGCCCCCCCCCCCTTAAAAAATTCAAAATCATTTCCTACCAGACTGTACGTGTATAATGCGTCTCGTTTGCTCACATGACCGTATGCAGTTGCGAGCGCTGTAAAATACGCAGGCCTACCAAAACAAACATAAGTGACCATATACCAAAATGTCCACCATGTTGGTCAACACTATGGAACCTGTGTCGGCGGTGTAATGGTTAGGCTCCTCGCCATCACAAGCAAAAGACACGAGTCCGATTCCCATTGTGGGAAGGTCTATTTTATCATGGATTTAAAGAGCTTTCTCCTGAGATATGGTACCAACGTCTGTGTTGTAGCAGTTACGCGCTTCGCTGTTGGAAGCGAGACCCCAGAGGGAAGAATTTTTTTTTATCGAGTATGCCGATCTTTCTGCTAAAAGGTTGTACCCTTCCCATCTCGATTTGGCCCTGACATGCAGAGTTGAAACCCGCCTCCTAAATAATCTAAATTGTGTCAATGGGGGCGTAGAAAAAGCCAACAGTTAGAAAGACATTATCGTACTCCACTACGTCCGGGTCGGCGCAGAAAAGTAGGGCCCAAGTACTACACCTTCTGAATAATCGAAGTCGTATCGATGGAGCTAAAGATATTCACAATCTTATCGAGGATACAGTTTAACTAAAAGGTCTCACTTCTTAAATTATAACCTTCACCAACAACCTGCACGAAACGTAACGTGTCTGAAGAGTCGGTAGAAAATCGAATCGTGGGTTTCTGCAACGTAAACGGTATTGTTCGTGACCTAGGCAACTAGGCTACTGTTAGTTCTGTTATAGGTGACGTATTAAGTCATTGAGACCGCGTTAGCTGCGAGGGCAGAGTGGGGAGAACTGGGTCGTAGGTAAACTGGGACAAGGACCGAAACATGCATTTTTGTTGACAAAAATTAACCTTACAGTAATGAATGTACTGCTTATCACTATACAACTTTTGATTGCTGTTGCATCCCTTCAACTTTCTATTTCCGTTTTCAAGTTCCAATAGACAGGAGAATTGGGACACAGTGTTCCACTTTACCCCACTGGTGTCCCAGCTTTCCTGAAGTAAAGAGATCAACAACTTTCCCAGTGCAAAATTATCAGATCGGGATGAAAAATGGTGTAACAAAAGTACTGCGTGTTTATGATTCTCACGTGGTTATGCAGCCCATAATAGATTAGCCTGTTCTAAATTTCTAATACCACTTTCCTGGGTTTTATTTGTCTATTTAGATCTTTGTTTCCCTTTTTATTTCAGAAATGCCTCTTATCTATAGATCAAAACCCAAAGCGGGATTTACCCTACATCACAAAATTGTGAAGAAGTCGGTGGGGGCTGTCCAGAATTGTAAGACTGTCCAGAATAGACTTTCAGAAAGCAGCAGCAGACTTCGATGTGTTAAAATCAACACTCTGTCGTTGTGTACAAAAGATAAAAGTATTGGCTTGGCTTCAGCCGAAATACCAGCCAAAATAAAGATTTTCTCGGAAGAATAAGAATGGAAGATGGCAGACAATTTAAAGACATGTTCAAACACGTTTTATAGGCTCACAAAAATAGAATCGTACATTAGACTATGAGATGGCAACACAGAACAATGTGGAAGTTCCAAAGCTTTGGAATGACAACACAGAGGCTGATAAAGAGTAGTTATTCCACTTTTTGCCAAGACGCCCGGATTGGTCTGTGCGCACTCCAGAGGCGACAAGAGGGATCTTCTCTGCCACCTGTCTTCATGTTTCTCAGAAGAAATTTTGGAAGATATTATTGTGGTGAACGGAGCTGCAGAAGGATTCCTCTTCTTTGCGTCAAGCAATGAGTAGATGCACTCAGACATCATCCCAACGTGATGGGACACTTCCTTTCTTTTGCTTGTCCTAGCAATGAGAATCAAGCAATTTTTATCATGGACGATCACCAGAGTCATTTGTGTCACTATGTGGTAGAATCAGGTGCTCTTCAATTTTGTGTCGCCTGGAGTCGTTGGCATCATATTCATTTGTCTTACTTGCGATTTAAAAAATGCCTCTAGATTCTATATATTATCTTGAATAAAAGTCGAGATATTTACGATTGAGGGAAGTGGGGGGTGGCCTGGTTTCAGAGGTAACATTAGCAAGACAATGGCCACCAAGTTTTGGTGTCTTCAAAATCTTGAGAGTCCTTGGAAGCTGAAAAGTTACCTTTATATTTTTGTGTGCCTTTGATCAGCATTTAAAAAAATTTCAGTAAAATCCACGCAGCAATGTGTTTTTAAATGGACAAAAATGTGTTGAGCCAAAAAAAAAATTAGTTAAAATTGCCAAACAGTCAGGAAAAATGCCTGTTTCTTTGATTTCATTACTTTGACGAGCACTTGGTTTCACCACGATGCCTTACATTTGTCAATGCTTTCCCTTGAACTTGTCAAAAAGATAATTGTGCATGTAATTATTATCTCACCACACGCAACAAATTTAACAAGGCTATTTGACAGGACTGTCTTTGGTCCCATTAAAAACGCATTTCAATTCAATTGCTAAGAGCTTTACGCTCCTAAAATCCAGGAAAGAGCACCACTATTATGGCATCTGTGATGAGTAATGCATCATACTAGAGTACCCACTCCTGAAAGCATTATGTCTGGCCTTGGGTCTAAGGGATCTGGCCTCTGAATGAATTGATATATATTTGAAGACCACGATTTTTGCCGTAAACTGTAACTGATCGATCACTACAAGATTAAGGCGCATCATCCTCAGCTCCTACCTCCCCAAACTCAGCTCCTTCAGCCCGTGAAGCCATATTAATTATTATTCCACTTCATCCCAATCACCGTCCCAATTTATCTGCCACTCTTCCAGTTCACCACGCGCATTTATCAATTTTGAAACCATGTATAAGTACTTTTAAGTGTCTTATTAAAGAAAATAAATGCACAGCTTTATATATGTTATTGTCATTTGGGTGTTGTTTTATGTTTAACTCATATCAGGTCTGAGTTTTTCAATCGAATGAGAATAAACTGTGAAAATTGTGACAAGCCAAGAACGGAGCACCTGTTTTTGTCCCACATTTTCTATCTTCATTTTACTACCCGTTTTCGCCCCACTTTCTTCAGCCACGATTAAACCCGTCTCTCTCTCTCTCTCTCTCTCTCTCTCTCTCTCTCTCTCTCTCTCTCTCTGTGGTGTTCTGGTGTGGTGATATTGTGGAACGTACCATATTTGATCTATTGCTGTTTGCAGGGAATTTCAGCCTGTCATCTCATGAGACAGTGGTAGACTGAGAGTAAACAATGGGCAAAGTTTTACCCTGGATTTAAGACAGATTTTTTATAAGAATTTTACCTCATGGATTTTTATCGAAACCGTTTTGTCAGAAGGATTTATTCTGTGAAGTTTTAATACAAATTTTTGTTCTGCGCGAAATCCTACTTCCACCTTACTGTTGATGAGATTACTTTGTGAAAACATTTTGGAACCGAAGAGGTAGTTGTTGTACCCTATAAGTTATCGAATCAATATGGGACGAAAAACGGGTGGGGCGAAAAAAGGATAATCGTGGGATTAAAACGAGTTCTCTCGCCAAGAAGTGTCCCATGTCTCCCCACTCTCCCCTTTACCTGACAGTTTGGTTTTTGTTGTTTTTGTTTTCGGGACTTTTTAAAACTATTTAATTCAATTCAAACATTTTTTCAAGATTGCCATAAACAAATAAAAGGGGACAAGGTTGTCCAAAATGTGTTTCAACATTATTTAATCGATGATCTTTATTTTGATGGTCCGAAATTGAAGAAAGCACACTTTTCCTTAGAGCAGCATCTCTGTCTGTTGTGCAGTAGAACACTCACACGCACACACACACACACACACACACACACACACACACACACACACACACACACACACACACACACACACACACACAAATAATCGTAATATGGCATAAATTTCGTATTTTTACGGGACCTGAAGAGACGTTTTTTTCGGGGGTTTTTTTAGATAAAGAGCACTTGAGATTGCGAATTACATTTTAGATAGAGCTGAAAAAGAGCCTTAGATACTTTTAAAATTCACTTCACCTATATAAATTACCCCCACCTCCAACCTGCACAAGCTAGAACATTTAAGAGGCGGGCCGTTTCAAACCTGCCTGTCCAGGGCCAACCTGTGCTCAGTGGGATACAACATCTCAGCAGATAAACTGAAATGTATACGTGTAAGGACTACTTCCCAAGAAATTGAACTCACGTTTTATTGTGAGCCAACATTGCAGAGCGTAACGATCATTATTTGGATACGTGCTTTTGCCTCAGTATAACACTGGTTCTCATTGATCGTTATTATTATATAATAATGATTATACATGCACACATAAGATTTACATCGTTGACTCACTTTAACCTCTGCTGTCACTTTCTACAACAAAGCACTTTTCGCTTCGACAGAGGCCTTGAACTGTTCTGAGTAAACTTACTTGGGATTCTGTTTGCTTGAGACAGAGTGAGACTGAGTGTTGGTAACGAGCACTTTTCCGTATCAGTCCACAAACAGGAACGGATAGTGCGCGTCCGTATGGGTGTGCAAAATACACGGACCGACAGCAAAAGTGTGCAGATAAACAAGACGACCCAGTCCCTCCTACGGCTGGAGAGAGAGAGAGAGAGA
>NW_004797515.1:957807-959084 GCF_000002075.1 Aplysia californica | reverse complement strand
AGAGAGAGAGAGAGAGAGAGAGAGAGAGAGAGAGAGAGAGAGAGAGAGAGAAAGAGAGAGAGAAAGAGAGAGAAAGAGAGAGAGAAAGAGAGAGGGAGAGAAAGAGAGAGAGAGAGAAAGAGAGACGTAGAGAGATTCAAAGAGTGAGAGAAAGAGAGAGGGAGAGAGAGAAAGAGAGAGAGAGAAAGAGAGAAAGATGAAGAGAGAGGGAGAGAAAGAAGAGAGGGAGAGAAAGAAGAGAGGGAGAGAAAGAGAGAGAGAGAAAGAGAGACGGAGAGAGATTCAAAGAGTGAGAGAAAGAGAGAGATAGATAGATAGAGAGAGAGAGAGAGAGAGAGAGAGAGAGAGAGAGAGAGAGAGAGAGAGAGAGAGAGAGAATTTTTCCGGGTTGAATAGTAAAATAAGAAATCCAAAAACAGGAAGATGATGAAAATGGAGAAAGACTGATACATAAATATTAAGTATAAATTAAATATCTGCTCCTAACACTCAAGCGAACAAACACACGTGCACCCTCTTTTTTCCTGTCCTACTTTCTATCTCTCCCTCTTGTTCCACCCCTAAGACATTTCTTCACCTCTTTATAATTGACATGCCAAACATACTCTGTCTTCAATTTGATTTTCTCGTTTTTGATTTGTTCTGTTTTGATTAATTAATTTGTCTGTCTGGATTTACCCCACATAACTCAACCCTCTTCTCTTCGCCGGCTGTCACTTTAGAGTACTTTCTGGCTTGCTTTCTTAATCTATGAATTATTACAAATTTCATTATGATATTACATTTCAGAACTCAAACTAAAGAGTCAACAATTTCCCTCTGTTTCCCATTCCATCACATATCCGTCATCTCCCTTTTTCCTCCATCATTTTTCCTCCCTCTTCTTCCCTCTTTTCTTCCTTCCTCTTCTGCTTTCCTCCTGTCTAATCATTTCATTTTGCTAGTACCCAGCGCTTCCACACCGGAAGGGACGTCATTAAATCTGTGTGGTTGCTAAGGCAACAATGGTCACACAATGGTGGCGAGTTCCTGCCTGCTCTGTGGCGCTGGGCACTTTCATTTTGATAGGGTGGGATGGGATAGGAAGGGATGGGATGGGATGGGATGGGGTGAGATGGGAAGGAAAGGGAAGGGATGGGATGGGAGGAGACTTAAGTAAGGTTGGGGTGTAGGTGCGCGGTGGAAATTTATTTCACAAGTGTCCCCAGCACACAGATATCTCATAGATAGATAGATAGATAGATAGATAGATAGATAGATAGATAGATAGATAGATA
>NW_004797515.1:952362-953715 GCF_000002075.1 Aplysia californica | reverse complement strand
TTCTTCTTCTTCTTCTTCTTCTTCTTCTTCTTCTTCTTCTTCTTCTTCTTCTTTGACATAGGCTAAAGTCAATTTCCCATACATTTCGTTTGACGGACGTCCCGCCATGAACAGAGCTGTTACAATAATACCAGGTTAAATCAGCGGAGCAGGAACAAAATATCTATTTGAGAAAAGCCAAAAGTCTAAAGTAGAAATCTCTCTACTACACAACTTTGTACCCCCCCAAAAAAAACAAAAAAACTGAACAAAAACGAATTTTTATAAACGAATATCAAGCAAGACAAATGGCAAAAAGAACAAAAGGACAAAGCTCCAGAAGTTGAAACTAAAACAAAAAGTCATATTACCTGAAGCAAGAAGCATGAAACGACAACTCTGCGTGAAGCTGGTCTCAGTTGGAAGTTGTCTTCCCCTGAACGTGGGGTGGCGTCCATGTTTCCCGTTGTCAAGATGATTCCAAAACTACACGACGTATTGTTCACAGTACACAAACTTGAGCTTATCTTGGTTCCAAGCGAACTTCAGTTGTAAGATGTAACGTTTATTTCTGAAGTACCATACCACGGAATATTTTTCCGAAAGTTGCCACCAGTTATTTGACGAGTATTCTTTTTTAAGAAGAGTTTCTGAATTATGTGCTGCGTTCGTTCACATGTTTATCGGTTACCCTGAAAGGAAGAGGCCCAACGACAGTACAGGTTCTGAGCATGCGCGGAATATATTAACCAGTAGATGCGAACTGCAAAGCTTCTGGAGAGCGGGCCAAAAAAAATAAAAAAATAATCAGAGTGATTTGTATTGCCAAAGGTTTCCAAATGTCCAGAAAATTGAGACGATCTAGTCGACTAGACCTGACTGCAATGGTTGCCTGTTCCAAAAGTTGCCTTATATTGCCAAAGAAAACTGCTCAAGGAAACGGCACGGTGCCTAGCCGACGTGCGCACTCTCACGTGCATGCTGGTGTCTTGGCGAGAGAGTGAGTGAGTATGGTTGCGTGTGCTTGCGCGCGAGCGCGCGCGCGCGCGTGTGTGTGAATGTGAGTGAGAGAGAGTGTGTGTGTGTGTGTGCATGAATGTGTGAGTGAGTAGGAGCGAAAGAACGAGAGGGAGAACTTCTCGTTAATGATTTCAGAACACGAAGCTCGATGGGTTTTTAATGAAGTCGTGGGGAAGAATTGGTCCAATCAGCGACCGAAGGGCCCTGCAGCCGCTAGCTACGGGGCCTGCTGAGGCCTACAGCACACAGATGCGGACAAATTAATAATAAATCCGCGACCAGTTATTCAGTATCGATTGGTCATAATGCAACGAACAGCCTGGCGATGGGACGTTGGGGCGATGCCGTTGGATA
>NW_004797515.1:950275-951197 GCF_000002075.1 Aplysia californica | reverse complement strand
TTTCCCCACTCTCTTTTGTTAACTGGTTTGTTTTCACTGACTGCTACACTGTCATAAGGGTCTTGAACATCTAGCTCTCACTGGCAAAATTGAGGGCAAGCGAGGCAGGGGCAGGCCCAGACAAATGGGTAACAGGGAAAGATCAGGGAAACGTAGCTTTTTTGAGAGTATCCGAGCAAAGGAATGAATGGAAAACAACCATGATCGCCGATGTCTGTCGCAGATCTGGCACTGGATGATGATGACACTGTCATGTTAAAACTTGATGTCTCCTAAATATTTACCATATATTTCTATCGTTTTCTTTTGCTGTATCAGAAATGAGTGTAAACTCTTGGCAACTTGGTAAGGCAGGTAATCAAATCTCTGTATGGAGAAATATTACGTAACATTTTTAAAAAGACAGCCTTTGGTAACTATATTATGGTCACTTTAAGGACAAGCGGGCTAACCCAGATTTCGGTGGTTTCCAGAAATCTTGATCTACACCAAAAAATGGGCATTGGCCTACCTATAGGAGAAGTTTGGTTTTATTGGTGTTTATATTTGTTTGGTTATAGAAAAAATTCTCCTTGTCTTTTAAAGAAACTGAACAAGGGGCAAAAACTTGACCTTTGATTTTCTCAAAACAGCATTTTTCAGGATAGCCCCCTTGTACTTAAAAGCGACCATATGTACCCGAGGCATTGTTTTTGAGGCAAGCTTTTCTCACTCATCAAAGCATTTCAGATAAATAAAACTTATGTAAGCCCCCCCCCCTTAAAAAAAAACCCCAAAACAACCCCAAACATGAACGAATTTGCTGACACAGTACTTAAACACAAGAAAGCATACAGCTACGACTTACTGTTACTCAAATACAGACATACGAACATACAAAGCATTATACTTAGACGCACACACACACACACACACACACACA
>NW_004797515.1:947393-949101 GCF_000002075.1 Aplysia californica | reverse complement strand
AGGGGGGGGGAGAGATGGAGAGAGCGAGCGAAGGGGGAAGCGACGTAGAAAAAAAACCCAACTGGGTATGAGTGTATACGAATAAAATCTTGACCTACACCAAAAGTGGGTATTGTCCTACCTATAGGAGAAGTTTGGTTTCATTGGTCAGAACATTTGTTTGGTTATAGAGAAAACTCTACTTGTCTTTTAAAGAAAATGAACAAGAGGCAAAAAATTTACCTTCGATTATCTCAAAGCAGCATTTTTCGTGATAGCTCCCTTCTGCTTAAAAGTGACCATATTATAGGCTATACTATCTTTGGAATGACCAGGGTTCGGCGATCAGACGCTCCCTTTAACAATTACGCACAACAAAGCCTGAGACGTACGACAGGTGTTACACATTGATGTCCTCTTTGACTTTTAACGGCACGAGACCAAGACGAGAATCTGCTTAGAAATTCTCCTTCGTCTTTTGGTTTGGTAACCCCCACCTCTGTCTGGCCTAAGTCTCCTCCTCGGGGTTAAGAGGATCATGGAGTATCGTTGGCAGTACAAGTGTTGACGGAGAAAGCCAGCTCTTGTGGAATAATTCATCAGGATAAGGACAAAGGGCCGGCGAAGAGAAGTTTGAGGTGTCAGGACTTGCTTCTGATCTTTACGGCCACCTGCTTTGTTTTCTTCGTCTACAATTCTTGAGGAGATTGGATCGCTACCGTTGATAGACTTTGAAAAAATGGTAATATGATACTATTGCGTGTCTCGAAAATTCTTTTTTCAAAGTTACAGTTTTATAATATACTAACAAAGAAGGCTGTTTTCTTTGTCTGAGAAGAACTTTATAAACAGAAACGCAAACCCCGAATTTAATGTCGGTCCTCAAATAAAACTGATTTCTAGGTAGGTCGGTGCAGCTTTATTCAAATATTGAAAACACGCCTCCTCACTCCCCCCCCCCTTTCCTAACCCGGAAAAAAATATCAGATATGTGATTTGGGATTCGAATCCGAGTCTAGCGCCCCATGCCTCGCGTGATACCCGAAGAGACACCGAGCTTTACGCAAGTGAAATGAAGGCAATCACATCTCTCTGATCCGGACAATAAATAATAGAAATGTTCTCAGAATAGAAGTTGGTAAAAGCACCGAGACTTTACGCCTACAGAGAAAAGGTAATTATTATTACATCAGTTTTCCCTTTCAACTGTTCGAAAGACCTCCTTGTCCTCTAACTTCTACCTTTTATTTTTCCGTCAATTGACCCATATTTGCTGCCGCTCAATAATTGGTACTACGCCAGAAGATAAGGACTCTGATAAGAGTTTGCAGGTTACACAACGAACAGTGAATCGATTTTTCAGGCCCAATCAATTATTCCAGAACCTTTGAATTGAGTTAAGTGGTGCGGCCTCGTACAGTGCCGAAGACTACTAGCTGAAGCTGTGACGTGGCTACGACACACTGATGAACAATAGTGAGCAGTTGTTGTTGAGTCGAGTTTTGCCGCACGCTCACACAGATTAGCGACCCAAAATTTCGCGAGTCGAAGAAAGTAACAGTACGCTAGAGTAACAATGACAACCACGCTCTGGGGTCCACGGGATATACCTCTATAGCAGTCAAACGAAACGTACAAAACTACTACATCTCTGTCTCTCTCTGTCTCTCTCTCTCTGTCTCTCTCTGTCTCTCTCTCTCTCTCTGTCTCTCTCTCTCTCCCTCTCTCT
>NW_004797515.1:944863-947085 GCF_000002075.1 Aplysia californica | reverse complement strand
GAGAGAGAGAGAGAAAGAGAGAGAGAGAGAAAACCAGAGACTGAGAGACAGAGAGATAGAGAGAGAGAGACAGAGACAGAGACAGAGAGACAGAGAGACAGAGACAGAGAGACAGGCAGAAGAAGATAATGGCCCCACACGCTACCATCTACCTCTCTCTATCTCTCTCATTTAGTCTCGGGAGAGAGAGAAAAAACGAGAGATAGATAAATAGATAGATAGATAAATATATTGATAGAGAGAGAGGCAGAGAGAGAGAGAGAGAGAGAGAGAGAGAGAGGAAAGAGAGAGAGAGAGAGAGAGGTGAGAGAGGGGCAAAGAAAGACAGAGAGATAGATAGATAGAGATAGAGTGAGACAGAGAGAGAGAGAGAGAGAGAGAGAGATAAAGAGAGACAGACACACAGAGAAAGCCAGATACAGAGAGACAGAGAGAGAGAGAAAAATCCAGAAACACACACACACACACACACACACACACACACACAGAGAGAGAGAGAGAGAGAGAGAGAGAGAGAGAGAGAAACAGAGAGACAGAGACAGAGAGACACAGAGACAGAGGCAGAGAGACACAGAGAGAGACAGAACCGTCCGTAGAAGCCCCGCTGTCTCTCCCCCTGTCTCCTCGCTGTCTCGGCAGAAGAAGATAATGGCCCCACACGCTACCATCTCGGTGACAAAGAGGATTACGACAATCCCCGAGAAGCGTCCTAATGCGACCAGGGCTGCTGGCTCGTGCCAGCACAGGTGGGATAACTACATGACAGCCCTTTGATGTGTGCGCGCCACACCAGGGTCATTTTCCTGATGGTTCTCTGTTGTGCTCTGTGCTCTGTGCTCTGAATTTTCTGGGTTTGATGCACGATGGGCAAAAATCTGGGAGGTGGTTGGGTGAGTGAGTGGGCCTGGACCAGCTACGGTGGGGGATGGGTCGTAGTTTTTTTGTTTGTTTTTTGTTGTTGTTGGGTTTTTTTTCCTCCTCAGATTGGATGCAGCTGCTGTTTGTTAGTTATTTTAATTAACAATAGCAGCAACAGTAGCAACAACATCATCAACAACAACAACAACAACAACAGTAACAAAAACAACAACAACAACAACAATAGCAACAACAGTAGCAACAACAGCAATAACAACAACAACCACAAAAACAACAACAACAACAACAACAACCACCACAATAACAAACAGTTCTGAGCAGAACACTAACAAAAAGAAGCGAAACAATTTTATATCTTTTTCAAGTTAAAATGATTTCATAACATTTTGCATCCAGATTTCAAAGCTATACCACACAACTGATAACATTATCTCAAAGCTATTGCTCTTGCATCGTGATTGCAAGGTAATCTTTTCATCCTTTCCTTCATCTTCATCCATTATGCCTTGTCAAATAAGTCATGAATTATCAACACAAGTTCCATACACATCGACCCATGCGCTGCAAGAGGAAGTTCGATTATTAACACAGAGGAGATTTTTTTTCTTGTACATCATGCTAATTGAGAATCGATGTTTGTTCATGTAATGTCTCTTCTTCTTTTTGTGTTCAGTTAGAGTCGTCCATTCCTCATGACGACTAGGCAGACGAAAGAAAGATCTTTGATTTCTTCCTCTTCATAGTTTTTCTATTGTTCTGCTCAAACTTGTCTGTCGAGTACTTCGACCAGAAAGTTGGAACGATCAGAACCATAAACTGATACAGACCTGCAGCCTCTCGCTTCATTAACAGTTTATATTCCTTTTCTGTGGAATCTCATTCTCAGTTGTAGTTGACTGCACATTCGTTTTAGTTTTAGTAAGTGTTTTACCGGACTTGCAACACAATAAGGTCATATCCGTGCCTGACTGCACATGGTTTCACGGATAGTACAGCTGACTATAACAGACTTAGGTTCTTTAACATGTCCCTGTTATATCACAAGTGATGTACTTCCACATTCTGGAGAACTACGCACAGCTTTCGGGAATCCACTTAAATAAATGACGCACCAGTAAAATTCCTGTACTCTTGAGCTGCGAATCAAATCCTTTGATTCATTCAAATGTCAGCTGAAGGCGTTTCTGTTTTTAAATTAAATGAATATTTGGAGTGATTTTCTTTTAGTCAGAACACAACGTTTTATGTTACTGTTGTACGTTGTAAAGCGGCCAGAGCCTGTATACTTTAATCGGGGTTGAGCGCTAAAAAATATCATTTTTTAAATTATTATTGTTATTATT
>NW_004797515.1:942439-944750 GCF_000002075.1 Aplysia californica | reverse complement strand
TTATTTAAAAAATATTACGCAGGCCTGTGCAGGCCAACTCTTTCCATGCTGAATAAGATGCTTCAAACGTGCGCAACGGTCACTAGTTATCTTTTGGTTTCCCCATCAATCATTTCTGAAGAAACTGTAAGCTCAGGGTCACCCGACCTAAGACCAAGTGTTCGAAACAATTGTCCACCCACCATCTTTTCACGGGAGAGTTCTCGACTCTTCAGGGATCATGGACAAGTAAAAAGAAACCTGGTGAATCTTGGTATTGAAATAACACTAACACATGAATGTTGAATCAAGTTTTTTTTAAAGCATTGAAGACGAAAACAATTTTTTTAAAGAGAATAAAACGAAACCAGAAAAAAACGTAACAAAATTTCAAAGGTTGGTTCACCAACAACTGCCTGCTTGATATAACGTTACACAGTAGCCTACCCTCATTGTTCAGGCAGCTTTGTCTACCCACCCACTCACCTTCTCCAACTCTCCTCGGTGCTGTGTCCGGCTTTTCTCAGCCATACCTGCCTGCATCTCTGCTTTGTTGATTTAGAGTTCAGGTAACCAAGACAAACAAAGAAACAAACAAACTTGCAAAAATCAAAATCTGCGATGTTTGTACTATGTACAGAGATTGACGCTATCTTTTCGTGGCTCTTGAAGGAGACTTGTAAAAACGTTGAGCAAAAACCGCCCAATTTTCATACTACCAACATGAAGACCATTATAATAATGTGCTTCTTTTCTGAAAAAGAGTCTAGCAGATAAAAAATAATATTTGTTACTTTTAGTCCAGCTTTCTTTCGTTTTGTCACTTTCCTGTCGTCAGGTCTTCATTTGAAATCTTTATATTCTGGTTTCCCAATTTCCAGGTCCAATATCCCAACAAAAATATTGCTGTCCGAAGTTTTTGACTGAGGCGACGAGGTGTGTTGAGGTGACTATTGAAGCTATGGTTCAAACTTAGCATTAATCTTTAAACACTTTGTCGATTAGCGATGTTTACCACCCAGTTTCTTTGGATTTTCCCCAAAACATGATGGCGAAGTGTTAAATCTTTCTGGGTTACTCACCTCACCTTTTCCGTTGTGCAGGAGCTATGGGCCGGAGATGACGACTGTGGCTTCACAAGGTGGGCTCTCGAGATCTGGTTCATTGTGTGTCCTCGGGCACTTCAGACCTGGACAAATAGAAAGAAGGAAGAAAAGAAACATAAATATAACAGGATAACAAGGGTTTTTAAAGTAAACCTGGGATTGTCTTAGTTTAATTTTAGTAGAGGTTTTACGGCGCTTGCAACTGCCTATTAATGTCATATGAGCGCCAGAAGATTAGAGGTGTTTACAAGAGAGTAACAAACGTAAAGAAGAAGGGGAGATAAGGACGATAGATGCTTGACAGGAAAGAAGAAGCAAATCACACCAGATCACCCGCGAACCAATGACTGGGATTGTCTGGGTTTAATGTCATTGTGTGTAGGAGAAAGGAGGGATGGAAAACGATTTTCCTCTGAAAAAAGACCCGCGATAGTGGGCCAGCATGGCTTAATAATTAAGACGTTTACATTGTAACTTTTTTTTACACTAGCGCAGTTCTGGCTATAATTCGATAATACGTTGTTTTTATTGAGTTAGCAAGACACTCTGAAGATACGCTAAGCTCTATCACAAAATGATGTTGTAATGTTTGGTGCTGCCCTTTAACCAAACTAAAGAAAGAACCATGTAAATCATTTCCCTCCAAAAAACCCCCAAAGCGAAACAAAAAACCCACAAAACCAACAACTAAAAATACCCCTCCCCCTCCCCCCCCCCAAAAAAAAGAAAATAAATAAAAACATTAACACTAATGCGGGCTTTCCATTGAACGTTTCATTTACCCATGTACCCATCCCCCATGACACGACATCCCAGTGACACAGCCATGCCGTAGCACAGTTGGCCGCTTTTAAGCACAAGGGGACTATCCCGAAAAATGCAGTTTTGAGATAATCGAAGATAAAATTTTTGCCCCTTGTTCAGTTTCTTTAAAACATTAAGAGAGTTTCGTCTATAATTAAAAAAATATACACACCAATGAAACCAAACTTCTCCTACAGGTAGGGAACTGCCCACTTTTGGTATTTCTGGAAACCCCCGAAATCTGGGTTAGCCCGCTTGTCCTTAAAAGCGACCAATTCTTTAACGCTATATTATTTCCCCTAACCCTCTTGGTTCCTTTTGACAAGCCGCCCTTCCTCAACCCAGGCAAAGTAAAGTAACCGTGTTATTATATTATCATCTTACTCCATTTTCTTCCTATGTCCCTTTTTAAACACGAAACA
>NW_004797515.1:939636-940798 GCF_000002075.1 Aplysia californica | reverse complement strand
ACACATTGAGGGAGAGAGAGAGAGAGAGCGAGAGAGAGAGAGAGAGCGAGAGAGAGAGAGAGAGAGAGAGAGAGAGAGAGAAAATATGAAAAAAAAACCTTGCGGTAAGAGCCAGATCTAAGCAAGGGATGGACCAACTACTCTAATGGCTTGTTGGCAGAGGATTACTACAGAACAAAAAATCAGATGAAAAAAGTAATCAGAAAAGAATAGAGATAAGGATAAAAAGAGAACAGGACAAATGCATGAGCGTTTGTTTGCACGAAAACGAACGCGCAAGCGTGCGCTCTTGCGTGAGTATGGATGAAGGCGCGTGCGTGCATCCTGGAACACGCGAATTGGAATAAAAAAGAAAAAGGAAAAATCCTCGGAAAAAGCTATGATTATAGGAGGATTGGAAGGATGGGTGAGGGAGCAAATAGTTACATCAAAGAAACCCGGAGACCGTACCCGGCCGGCGAGTCAACATTGAGTCTGTGTGACAAGCAGAGAGCAGCTTCTTCTCTTATTTCTTGAACAAATTTAGGGGAGGGGAGGGGAAGGGGGGGGGCGGGGGACTACAGTAGGCAAACAAAGCCATCGCGATGGTACCATTACGGAAACGACGGTATTGCGAAAACGAAACGAAGCAAAAAAATGAAAGATAAACAAGCTGGTGACAAATGTGATGAGGGTAGAAAAGATATTACGTCGTTTTCTGTGATGCCAGCAAGTGCAGACAGATAATGATGACGTAGATTGGGAGGAGTTTGGAAGGAAATAGGGAAATGAGATGAATGCTTGTTTCTAAAATCGGAGTTTTCCCGCTTTTGTTCCATACACATTTTTGTTTTTTTTCGAGCAAAATATGGGGACAAGAGACATATGAAAACAGGGTTAGTAAAACATTTAAGACAAGATTTTCCTAATTTTTTTTTTCTCTTTTAATCTAAACTTTCTTCCCGACAAGGGAAGGAGAAATTGTAAGGATTTTAGAATCAGAAATTTCTTTTTTATATCGTCTACTTTTCCGCAGATTCATCCGGCTAACTCTGCGTCAAACGATTCAAGACACTACTGACCTAATTTCCATCTTGGGTAGCTTAGAGATTAGAATCACCCGCACAAATCACTGGTCAATATAGCAGCTCCCCCTCCACCCCTTTCACCCCTTCCACCCCCT
>NW_004797515.1:937838-939275 GCF_000002075.1 Aplysia californica | reverse complement strand
GTGTGTGTCTATCTCTCTTTCTCTCTCTGCATATTTGTGTGCGAGTGTGTGTATGTGTGTGCAAGTGTGTGTGAGTATATAAGTATAGGAATAAAATCTTTTCCCAATCGTCTCGACAACTGCAAGCGGCGGCCATTACTATGGCTTCTTGTGACGTCACAAGTCAGTTGGGCAGACGATGTTATTATTCGCCATGGCCCCTCGATAACTTGGAGATCACGATTCGCTCCGGAATCCTATTTTTAGAGTTGGTAAACACACACTAAATGTGGTTTCTTAGGAGACTGCTAAGAGAATCGTGGAAGGAAAAGAAATCAAATGAGGGAGTGCTTGATGAAGTCCACTTGGGACGCTCACTGTTAAAAAGAATCAGGACATGACAAATGCAGTGTTTGAGACACCAGAATAGACGTACGGGTCTTGAACATCTTGCTCTCACTGGCAAAGCTGAAGGCAAACGAGGCAGGGGTAGGCCCAGAACAACATACTTAGGAAACCAAAACAAATGGATAACAGGGAAAGACCAGGGAAACGTAGCTTTTTTGAGAGCATCCGAGCAAAGGAATAAATGGAGAACCATGATCGCCGATGTCTGTCACAGGATCTGGCACTGGATGATGATGAAACACACATTGAACAAGAGTTGCCTTGTCTGATTTTTAAAAAACCCCGCCCTAACTCTCTCCATCTTCCGAACCCTTAAAAAAAGCAATACAGCCCCCCCCCCCACCCCAATACCAGCAATCTTCTCTTTGTGAGTGTTCTTCTATTTATTTGTTCATTAACATTGTTATGGAATTGTTTTTTTTCCATCTTATGGTTTGTCGTTTTATCTAAACTCCTGTTTATATAGATTTAGATCTAGATTTCACCGGGATTTCTTTTTCGATACAGTTTTCTACCCCTGGAAAATACTTTTGAAATCATAGAATGAAGTTTTTCTAGCTGCAGTCACGACATGGCTGTTATGAACAACTTCATGACGACAATAGTTTCCTCCTCCTCTTCTCAAATTTCAATACATAGATCTATTTTTATACAATAAACTGTTTAACAAATTTTGTAAAAAGTTTTTAAAAAAGAGACTGGCAGGAATATTTATTTTGTCTCGTTTTGTATCATCCTGTTTTTCTTCTTCATTTCTCGTTTTTATTGATTCCTTCCTCTCGGCCAATCGGATAGGGACTCGTGCAAGACATGGCTCCAATCTGGGATGACATGTTCAAAGGTGGCTGCACATGCCACATCGAGGGGTGGATTTATCCATCAGTCGACATGCGAACTCTTTCCTACGGTGACTGGCCTAGGGATAGAGCTGGAACATCTGACCTTTTGACACGAGAACTAAGAACATATGACATGGTGAGTCTTGGAAAGTTAGATACGGGTATCGGACTCGTGATACGAGGGAAAAAGGGGGAGAGAGAGAGAGAGAGA
>NW_004797515.1:935225-936320 GCF_000002075.1 Aplysia californica | reverse complement strand
TGTGTGTGTGTGTGTGTGTGTGTGTGTGTGTGTGTGTACGCGATGGTCAATTCTAATAAAACACTCGATTCTGAGAGACAATAACGTGCTTTATATGGGGTGGCAAGGGATGCTTAGCATCTATGAGTAAATTCAGATGTAATTCTGTTTCGAATTCTAATTAAATGTTCAATGAAAAACTAAAATGCCACCTGGCCGTTCTGCCAAACACAATCTTGTGTCATCTAGCTAGCTGGCTAGACATACGGATAGACAAATACACCTAATATGGATGGACAGACAGAAAGATGGATTGATAAATACAATTGGAAGGACTAGAAGAAAGACTTAATTAATGAGAAACCATGAAAAGGCTGTCTATCTTCTTCTGCTATGAACCTCATCACTCCTGAGCCATATTATGACTCATGACCATTAAAACCACGGTATTCAATAATATTACATCGCCAAAAAAGGCTCGCTCAACAAGAGAGTGAATAGAAATACTATATTATAGCTTTCTCAACGAAAGCAACGTGGAATGATTGGACTGGAACCAAGGCGCAGTGTAATGAATACCATCGGGGGACCAATTTTCCCGTGGGACCTTCTCCATAGGCCGTAGCGAACCGGATGCTGTGTCTCACGCAAGAATGAATGTCTGCCGGGGATTCGGCACAATCGATCATTTCACAGCGAGCAGAATGGTGCTGCTGCTGCTGATGCTGATGATGGTGGTGGTGGAGCTGTGCTGATGGTGGTGGTGGTGGTGGTGTGCTGATGGTGGTGGTGGTAGTAGTGTGCTGATGGTGGTGGTGGTGCTGTGCTGATGGTGGTGGTGATGGTGGTGGTGGTGCTGTGGTGATGGTGGTGGTGGTGGTGGTGGTGCTGTGCTGATGGTGGTGTAGATGGTGGTGGTGCTATGCTGCTGTTGTGCTGTGGTGATGTGGTGCTGTGGTGATGGTGGTGATGGTGGTGGTGGTGGTAGTGTGTGCTTGTGTGAGTGGGTGAGTGAGAGAATGTGTGTTCGTGCGTTTGTGTATGTGTGTCTCCTGTTTGTATGTGTGTCTGTCTCCCTGTGAGTGTGAGTATGTGTGTGTGTGTGTGTGTGTGTGT
>NW_004797515.1:932826-935125 GCF_000002075.1 Aplysia californica | reverse complement strand
CCCCCCGAAAAAGACAGCCCATCAAATATCCCCTTTCCCACGTTAAAAGGCCGTCAAGGGTTTTAATATGTTCTCCATGATCTTAATTTATCCAATGAAACGAGTTGATATTTCGTGTACTCAAAGCGGTTCTTGTGCTTTGCTCGTGTGAATATTTTTGCGTTCATAGCGGCTCAGGCATCTACGGCAGTGAACCGTCTGACCTCTTCGAGTGAGGAAAGTTGATTTGAGGGTACTTAGGAAGGCGCTACTTGGTTTTTGTAACTCCAACGCACGCCTCCGCCATGTTTGTGTGGGTGTTTGTTTTGACCACGATGGCGATGATGGCGACAGCCATGCTGATGACGTTGTATTTATTTTTAGTGCTCTATGGGAGGGATGATGATATAATTTTCCACTTTAGATTTCGTCAAATATCCTGCTCATCATTATTTTAAAAATTATTTTCATAAGAAGTGGCAATTGCAGACTATCCAAAACCACAGACAGGGTTGTGCCTTTATAGCATGTATTTATTCAACACTGTTGGTAAAAGATGAAGTGCTAGACATTAATGAAGGACGCCATTACTCACAGTAATAATTTACATTGTGATTTCCTGATGTCTATTTTACCTAATCGTCAAAGGATTTCGGTTTCGTCACTAGGAAAGAAAAAAAAGTTCACTGAAAATTACAGTTAAATGAATAAGAGCAACGACAAACATACAAAACGTAGATGAACGAGCAGATGAATAAATCAATGAATAGACACATGGATACATGTTTGGCCTTGAACGTACAGGCCTAGTTGTACTTACACTCAAATGCATTGACATGATTATTTTTCCTTAGCGCCCGGTCCACGATTCCACCATCTCATCCAGTACTATCTCGACGCAGTGGAATCAGGCATTCGTCAATTTTTGGGCATATGGAGTTATTGGTATCATCCTAAAGCCTGTCCATTCGCCTTTCTTTCACTGAAAAGAATATTCATTTATCTTGGATACAAATCGACATATTGGGTATTGAAGGAGGGGGGGGTCACCTGGTTTCAGAGGTAAAATTAGCGAGAAAATGGTCGCCAGAGTTAAGTTATTTCCTTAGCTTAAGAGTCCGTAGAAACTGAAAATGTACATCTTTTATGCCTTTAATCAATGTTTTCCAGTAAAATCCACACAGTAATATGTTCTTTAAATTATAGGCATGAAAGGTGTTAAATTAAAAAAAAAATTCTATTAAAATTCAATAAAAATTCCCAGACCTGTTGAAAAATGTGAGTTTCTTCACTTTCATTATTTTGACGAGCGCTTGATTTCACCATGCTGCCTCACAAATTTGTTTTTGCACTGGTCCGAGTTTGGCCTTGTACGTACAGGCCTTGTTGTACGTACACTCAAATGCATTGACATAATTATTTTTCCTTAGCGCTCGGTCCACGAGCCCACCATTTCCTCCAATGCTGTTTGTTTTTTAAATTACTCACCTTCTCCTTGGTCCCAGCCCACTTTTTATCCGGAAGTTCTGTACCTCTTTCCGTTTCCTTCTTGCACGTGCAGAAACTGTTTCTCAGTTGTAAGTATAACAACTACTAGTACTCTCTCTCTCTCTCTCTCTCTCTCTCTCTCTCTCTCTCTCTCTCTCTTTCTCCCTCTCTCCCCTCTTGTTCTCTCGCTCTTACCTTATATTTCTCTTCATTGCCCCTCCCCCTCTTCCCCCTCTCTTTATCTCTGTATCTCACTCACACATATACACACTGTCCTTCCCAATCTCCGCCCCCCCCACCCCCCCACCCCGGCAACCCCACTTTCTCCCACCACTCGGGCATACATACTCGCGCACACACTCCCCCGCACCACACATGTAGGCACATCTGGGCACTTACTCATGCGCTAGCACTCACACATTTCACTGAATACCACATTATACTTACCTACCCACACTCTTGTTTTACCGGGAGCCCCCTCCGTGCAGTACCCCTTTTTACTCCCTCTCACTTCAGTTTGCGAGAAAGGAAACAACAGCTTCTTTTCCGCTGGCTTTTTAGTCCCTTTGTATTTTTGTTCATGTTTCAGCTGTTTTCATTTCCAGTCACTCTTAAGTTATAACTGTGCTCAGCTTTGTATCCGTGTTTTGAAGCCCTCTAATAATTATTTTCTCGGAAAAACTAAATACAAATTTAACGGATCTTTGAAAGTCCTAGATGCACTTGAAGACCAACTTTCATGCCCACGCTTTTCCGGGTCGAATACATTAAAATATGAACTAAACGTTGTTGTGCTTCTCCGCCCACACTCCCTTTTTACTTTTTACCCCCC
>NW_004797515.1:930219-931474 GCF_000002075.1 Aplysia californica | reverse complement strand
GAGGTGAAAGGAGACAAATTTAGAGAAGAAAATGTTTTGGTCGCTACACGGATTCGAACCCGGGCCTTTGAATGAGAGGCCAACACCTTAAACTCAAGGCCATGAGAGCCCCCACGCTTAATTTATCGTAGCCTCCTTTCCTCTCCCTCTATTTCCCCCGTGTTCACACACACACACACGCCTACTCAAGCACGCACGCACGCACGCACGCAAGCTCTCACACGATCACGCTGAAGCCATCGCAGACTCTTCTACTCATGTTCAGCCACGTAAAATCATATACACACATACACACACACTCACTCGCACACACACTCACACACACACACACACACTCGCACACACACACACACACACACACACACTCGCACACACACACACACACACACACATACACGCACGCACTCGCACACACACACACACACTCGCACGCACACGCACACATACACATACACACTCGCACACATACACTCACACACACTCGCACACACACACACAAACACATTCAGAATGCTCCGCTTTGTCTCCAGTTGGTCCATGCCGTGCTCACTGACACGTCCGCACCAAGTGCCTTAGATGATTCTCAAGAGGAAATAAAAACCCTTTCACACCCCCCCTCCTCAACCCCTCCTCGCGGACTCACACACACACACACACACACACACACACACACACACACACACAAACTCACGCAACCCCACTCAAAATTCGTATCTTTAATTCTCTGAAGAAGCCAGTAAATCCTATCTTTCTTTTGCCATATCCCCTCCCACTCCCCAATCCCAAGTCCTAAGGGAAGAAGATAATTTCACGTAGTTTCCGCACGTCATGGGCTTGCTTGTATCATGTTTATTGATAATTATTGTTCTAATTTTGGCATACACTTTCATTCACGAAACTGAGGCGACCTTTACTCCTCGGAGAAAGCCATAACTTCTTCACACAGTATCAGTGTTGTGAGATGGCACAACAGGTCACTGTAGAGGAACATTACCTTTACTCACTATCAGACGCCTCTGCCCCCCTCCTCCCATTTTAACCACACGCACAAACTCTTTCTGTTTCTAAGAAAAGCGTATAAGTAATAAACAGGAACGTTGCTATGACGTCTTTTCTTCTTTAATCCTTTTCGAGCGCCACTCTTGAAGAAAGGATCATTTTTTGTAAAGTTGTCTCTTACAGTATCGTAATTTTAAAAAAACCAATGAATGATGTAGGAATAGTACCTTGCAATCTTGGTCATACACAAATCTCT
>NW_004797515.1:927474-929323 GCF_000002075.1 Aplysia californica | reverse complement strand
GAGTGGGGGAGGGCGAGGGAATGGGAGAAGGAGAGAGAGAGAAAGAGATAGAGAGAGTGGGAGAGCGGGAGGGAAAGAGAGAGAAAGAGAAAGAGAGAGAGAGAGAGAGAGAGAGAGAGAGAGAGAGAGTAATAGACAGGGAGAATGGAGGAGAAAAGAGAGAGAGGCTGGTGGAGTGAGTGACAGAGTGTCTTTTGAGGAGCTTGTCAAGCTGGTCTGACTACAGGTGTGGTGTCTTGTAAAACTACTTGGGCTTGTCCCCCACATTTAGTTTTACCTGTTTTTGGTACTTCTTTACAGCGAAGGATTGTGTGTACATGAGTATGTGAGTGTGTTTGTGTGTTTTGTGAACACTGACGAAATGTTAAATGTATACACACCCCCCTCCCCCACTCCCCTCCCCCATTTCTTTCAATAAAAGTAGAAAAGCAAATAACAATCACACAAAGAAACAGTATGCCAAGCGATTCCCTGTAAAGAAGACATATGCATCATGATACGGTGGAATCAGGCTCTCGTCAATTTTTGGGCATGCACAGTTATTGGTATCATCTCAAAGCTTGTTCGTTAGTCTTGCTTTAAAAGAAAAGCATATCCATTTATCTTTAATAGATGTCAAGATATTTGCGAATGAAAAGGGTGGGCGTCACCTAGTTTCAGAGGTAAAATAAGTAAGAAAATGGCCGTCAAAGATGAGTTATTTGCTTAGCTTGAGAGTCCGTGGAAACCGAAAATTTACATTTTTGTGAGCCTTTAATCAACATTTTTCTGTAAAATCCACACAGAAATGTGTTCTTTAATGGGCATGAAAGGTGAAGAGCCAAAAACCGAAAATTGTATAAAAATTCTCAAACCTGCCGAAAAAGCCAGTTTTTAAAATTTTATTATTTTTACAAGTGCCTTATTTCACCACGCTGCCTCACTTATTTATTCTTTCCACTGAATCATGAGAAACTCTGCAAGTATCTCCTTGTCATCTCCTTCATCAACAGTAATGATCTTCACAGCCGAAGAAGATAACGATCCTAATTCTTAGAAAATATTATAGTGCGTGGACTGGAGTTTAGAGCAAATGAGGACGGATGTTGATGAGTAATGAAGCTATTTGTGGGTCGTCCAATTTTCGTCTCTTTTCGTGGTTTTCCAAGCTATTCTTTGGGTTCTCATGACTGCGTGTTAATGTTGTTAGTTGTTTTTTTAGTAACTATGTTCAGCTGAACAAAGAGTACAACTGGAGTTCTGAATTAATTAAAATCACAACATAGCAACATGACTTGAACTGCGTTATATTAATTGGTTACTTTCAAGAACTAGTGGGCTAACCCAGATTTTGGGGTGGGGGGGGGGGGTTCCAGAAATATTGACCTACTCCAAAAGTTGGTATTTTTCTACCTATAGGAGAAGTTTGGTTTCATTGGTGTGTATATTTGTTTGGTTATAGAGAAAACTCTCCTTGCCTTTTAAAGAAACTGACCAAGGGGCCAAAACTTTAGCTTCGATTTTCTCAAAACGACATTTTTGGGATAGCTCCCTTGTGCTTAAAAGCGACCAATTGTAGTTGTCATCGGTTGTGCAACATTAATTTTGACAACAGAAAGATAATGCAAAGTTATCATCTGGATTGCGGAAGCAAATGCTGTAAATAATTATTTTTTTAAAATCGTGCTCTTGACATTCTAGATCCTACCTCTAGATTTGATGTCTTCACATTTCATGATTGTTTTGCGGCATGTACCTTTCAGAAAATGTAGGAAAGAGTTGTATTTTTTTCCAACAGCCTATTGTCATCATATCCCAGCCCTCACCTCCCCGCCCCCACCAATTTGCAGCAAGCTCTAATGCGTCTCCC
>NW_004797515.1:924456-927374 GCF_000002075.1 Aplysia californica | reverse complement strand
CTCTCTCTCTCTCTCCCTCTCTCTATATATATCTACCTCTCTCTCTCTCCTTCTCTCTATACTCTCTCTGTCTAGCTCACTCTCTGTCTTTCTCTCTCTCTCCCTCCATCTATCCATCTTGTCCATCGATCTATCTATATCCTCGTCTAACGCATACTGTTATTGCATCGCTGTTTTTTATAAAGTATCTTTTCTCTTTGTTTTTGTTATTCTGATATATTTGTATGTAGGCGTGTTTTGAAGTTGCAGGAACATAGTATTATTGATTTGCATAATTTTCCTTTTTCATTGCCTTATCCCCCCATCCCAAGCCCTGACTCTCTTTCTTTCAACACCCTACCCCTTTCTGTCTTTTCCATTCTGGTACTCCTCCCTCTTTGTTTATAGATCTAGTTGTTTGGTTTGTTTCTGACCGTGTTCCTAACATACTGAAGTTTCCATAATATTACAGTGCCTTTCTCCCTCCACTTTACGGACGATGGCCTATCTGTAATTCCCATCAAGTAGTGAAATAATACGACTATGTCACGACGCCCTCAACTAACATCTTCTCCAGTGACCTACATACGAGTGACAGGAAATGTCCACTGTCAGCCTCGGCTGTTGTCACTCTCTGCTGACCGGAACTGAGTAAGGGCTACTTTGTGAGCTCTCATTTGACGTGTACTGGGACATCTACGTTGTTGGTCCATTGATTCGATCCACTGTAAAGTCATCTGCACACTCTTGTGGGACCAAGATGGTTGCGCTGGTAGCTCAGTTGGTGTCATGTCGGACTGTGGTGCTGATGACTTTGGTTCCAATTCTCACCGAGGGTTGTTTCGAGAGCTTTAAATGTTGTCCACCCATCTGGCTTGGTCCCACCGTCTGGAAGCCAAACTCGTAGATTCCGCCTTTGAGATGACCTCTTATTTTTTATTAGTTTTTGTGTATGAGTTTTGATTTAAGTACAAGCAAGGTACAGCTGCCTGCACCCCCGCCCTTCTCACCTTCCTTTTCCACACGCCCATACTCACTGTGATACATACACACACGCGCACACACTCTTATAACCACCCACGTTTGTGTGAACATGCATTCACATAAATTCTCACAATATACACACTATCAAATACACACTTGCTGGTGGACATACACACGGGCACGTACAAACACAAACAAGCTTTCAAACTCGCTCTCACACACAGACACACACACACACTCACACACACACACACACACACACACACACACACACACACACACACACACACACACGTACTCGCTTTCTGTCTTTCATACACACACATACATACACACAAACGCACACACGTACATACGCTCACACATGATCACACACAGACACACATACACGCTACACAAGCAAGACGTAATAATATACCCTTGACATTTGCCGACCCATGACGTATCGCCCGTGGTGAGTTGGTCCCGAAAGTCAAGAGTAATATCTGAGTTAAGTAGGTGTTTTTGCCATACGTTAGAGTTCCTTCTCTATTCTACGCCCTGCCCTGGAGTCCTATTTCACGCCTTTGATGTTGGCGTTTTTCCCCAGTAGAGGATACAACGTAGATATTTTAATCGTTGTTGTAGATATTGTACTCCCCCATCGACACGGCGGTTTAGATCATTTAATAGGCGGGATACTTTGACCCTGTCCATCAAGTCCGACCCACGCTGAGATGGATACACCATCCAAGCAAGCAAACGGATATATCCCCAAAAAGATCAAAGACAAAAACATAAGATAAAAACCACCCAAACAAATAAGCAAGTAAACAAACAAACAAACAAACAAACAAACAAACCCACAGGAACGGAAAGCACGATTTTTGCGTGTGACGGAAAGCACCGGGGGCTCTCGTGGCCTAGAGGTTAACGTGTTGACCTCTCATTCAAAGGTCCCCGGTTGGAATCCGAGTAGCGACAGAACAATTTTCTTCTCTAAAATTATCTCCTTTCTCCTCCTTTCCTGCTCTCTAGCAATGTTCTGTCGTCTGCTTTCACTTTCTCTTTCTGCTCCCACCCCTTTACCTCCTTTGCCCCCACTTCTGTAGACTCCTGACTCTTTCTGCAGCCTTTCTACTGCTACTCCCTGGCTCCTTCTTACTGCTGTCTTTCAGCCACACCCCTGATCTTCTGGTAGCAAAGTGCGAAAAATCTCGGTTGTCCCGTGTGCAAGTTGTTGCGCACATTAAAGATCCCTTTGTGGTCTAGAATCGATAAGAGTAGGCTTCGGCGGCCACCCGGGCAAAATTCAAAATTTCTTACCAACTGAAAAAGTTGAATGTGTCCCGCGCGCTCATATGACCGCATGCAGTTGCGAGCGCCGTAAAACACTTACCAAGAAAAAAGGAAAGCACCGAACTATTATCACTGATACCGGTCAATGAAAAAAATAACAGCAACAAAAAGGGAAAATTGTTTCTTACAATCATCGCTTCCTTTTGAATATTTATTTATTTTTTTGGGTTTTTTTTTTTTTCATCTATGATTTAACCATTCCCGAATCTGCCACTCCTGTCGGCCTGTGGTTGTTCACTTATTAACCTCAATCTTTTGTTTATCGCTTCGTGACGTAGGCATCTCCTTATCGGATATTTATCCGAGACAAATAAAAGAACAACAACAAAAAAACCCCACAAAAAACCCCCCAACACAAAACAACGGTTCGCTTGTTGAAGGTAAAACATGTTTTCTTACATTTCAGACAAAAGATTCTCAACAAAAAAAAGAATGCATAAACAGCTGATAGAGACCGGCGCCTCCCTGCCCGGTTGCCCGTCAAGGCCTCTCTGTTTCTGTTGACGGGACCGTGATAATCTGATTTATGTGGAGCGTTTTCGTTTTCGGAAAGAAGACGTTACTCTCTCTCTCTCTCTCTCTTTCATCGTCAAAAAGAGGGCGCTTTTTTTTGGGGG
>NW_004797515.1:921052-922784 GCF_000002075.1 Aplysia californica | reverse complement strand
AAACCAGTCCGATATTCCACTGGTAGTTCGGACAGCGCTTCTGCTGTTGGCATAGATAGCCCTGATGTTGTCTAGCAGTTGTCCCTTGATGTCGTACTGCTCTAAGATCGTCCATAGCTTGTTTCTATTTACTCGATCAAAGGCTTTTTTTGTGTTGCAAGTGCAGTAAAACTCTTATCAGAAGTAAAAACTGAAATTCCACTGTGACCCTTATTGTGTTATTCATTCGGTAAATTAGTTAGAAATGAGGTGAGCTTAACCTTTACCCGAAAAACAAGTCAAAACAAAACAAAACAGTGATTGAATACTCGTTTCATGCCATGGTCATGGTTACTCTTTAAGACTCTAAATTTGTTAGACTCACAGTTTCCGCCGTAACACGCACGTCTTTGAAAGTTTTAAAGAACGTACCATTATCAAAACGTTGCTTAACCAGCACCGCTGTAATATTAAAGACTCGTGTTATCTTATCTAGGTCGTCGTCGTCGTCATCTTCGTATTCATCATTATTATCATTATCTTTGTTTAAAAAGCAGAGTAGGTATGTAGAGTCTTGATTGATTTGCAGACAAAAAAAATATAAATACAAATATTTAAAACTTGGTTTGTTAAATCGCCTCGACGTTTCGAAACGTAGGCTTCCACCACCACAACCACCATCATCATCATCATCATCATCATCATCATCATCATCATCATCATCATCATCATCCTCATCATCATCATCATCATCATCACCATCATCACAATCATCACAATCATCATTATCCTTCCATCCCGTAGTCCTGTCGACCGTTGGGGTGCCGCGGATGAACTTCCTCTAATTTCAATTCACCTCTTTTAATTGTTGTCCTTTCTCATTGCCTTATTTTTTATTTTCAGGCCTGTCCACTCTGGGATGTTATGTTCCTATAATTTCATCTGCCTTTCTCTTCTTCAACCTTCTTTTTATCTCATGTGCCGCCTCCACATGGACTCAGGTGGTTATGTTTATTGTTGGTTTTTGTCCTCCTTTTTTGGGGGGGTCTTCGTTGACACTCGTTGCTAACCAACGGGAGCGAAAGACGCAGTACTTATTTTTATAGATAGTGCCGCATTTGCGAAAGCGTGGGTGACCTATGTACGCAGCTATGAACATGTATACTGCCTCCTCGGATAGAAGTTTGGGGTGCGAATTAGTATGGTTCCACCTGTTAAAGTGTTATGTACTTTTCAGTACGACGTCATTCACAGTTCCCCCCCCCCCCCTCCCTCCCTAACTGACACGCGGGCTAACCAAGATTTTGGGGGTTTCCAGAAATCTTGACCTTTACCAAAAATGGCCATTGCCCTCCTACAGGAGAAGTTTGGTTTGATTAGTGTGTATATTTGTTTAGTTAAAGAAAGCTCTCTTTTGTCTCTTAAAGAAACTGAACAAGGGGCAAAAACGTTACCTTCCATTTTCTCAAAACAGCATTTTGCATTTTTGGGGATAGCATCCTTGTGCTTAAAAGAGCCCATTTTTCAGTTGTCCTCATCTCTCATCCTTCTTTTTTGTGTTTGGTACTATCTTGTAACACCTTTAATCTTCGGCACTTATATGGCCTAATTGTGTTGCAAGTGCCGTAAATTTTTTTTACTACAACTAAAACTTGCCATTTTCACCAAATCTCGGTATCATGACCGAGGGACTAGCTCCTGCCTTTTAAATGGTCGCTTTTAAGGAAAAGCGGGATAACCCAGATTTCGGGGG
>NW_004797515.1:916627-917735 GCF_000002075.1 Aplysia californica | reverse complement strand
CCCCCCCCACCCTTTCTCCCTGTCACTATATTTGTCTATACAACTTCACGAGCACCAGTCCTTAACAATAATATTAATGTCGCTGTCGTACGTGTATGCCGACAGCATGTCAACACGCCTACCTTGCCCTCTGTCGGACTGCTGCCCCTAGGTCGAGTGGGGTGGGCTAGTCTGGTCTTCGAAGTGCCTTCGACAACCTTCGCAGGTCCACTTTAGAGTCTGATACAAGGAGAGACTTTGGGGGATAGAAATATGGGGGACGGACATGGCACAACAGAAGAAAAAAAACTGCTCTGAGCATCCCCCCCCCCTTCCTTTTCCCCGCTTAAGTTTACGCAACTAAACCAGTCTCAATTGCCCCATTTATTATTACACCAAGTGCACGTTCGTCTGACCTAATACGCACCTTTGCTGCTTTGGACGCTGTATAATGTATCAAGAAACACTAAAGTGGCAAACTACAGCCAAACCAAAAAAACTCACTCACAAGAGCGGAATCGCTTTACAAGTAATCAGTCTTTAAAAAAGTTAACAATTAGGCAGGGCATTCATAGGAGCCTGAGTCTATCGCTCCCTTTTCTCTGGAGTCGAGAGTGCCATCGCCTGATGTATGAAGTGCCTGCGACGGCCTTCCAAGTAGTCTAATTTCATAGGACATAAGTATTCATGGTTAAAAAATACCGAGGCCTAACCATTTCCCGTGCCAGACCTGCTGAGCTATCTGTTCGTAGAGCGCAACACAGTTACAGGCGAGACAGTTACAGGGTTAAAAAGAAACTTGAGTCCAAAAAGAAAAAAGAGAAAGAAGAAATTAAAGGTGCGGGAAAGAGAGAGAGAGAAGGAGAGAGACTGGACTCAACTGCTTGTTATCCTTGACCTATTGTTTGCACCGGTTAATTGCGCGCGCCGAGAAATTGAGTAGCGTGTGTAGCCTCTTGGGACTGGACAGCGACTTCGTGAGTAGCTCTATTGTCCACCGGATGTGCCTCGAGTGGACTGCGCTCCCGGCCAAGTCTATGGAGCCGTCGTGGCCGGCTAGGTTGTGGCGTGTTCTCCAAGTGGCGAGATCGGGTTGCCCGCTCCTGGATCCTGAGGAGGTTTTTTCGGT
>NW_004797515.1:912322-915744 GCF_000002075.1 Aplysia californica | reverse complement strand
GGTTACAAACGTTTTTTGTGGCCGTCGCTATGTGGGTTTTAGAGCGAACTAGCCAGTTTGATAATAGAGATATTCCTCTAATAATCTGTTAAACCGTTGAGTTTCTTTTTTCTCAAAACGAAATAACAATACCTGTAATTATGTAACAGTCGTCTACTCTGCGACAAGGGAACGTTTGGGCATCTACAGCTTTGGTCCATGTGGAGATTGTGCTCATGTATGGGCAAGATTTCATGTGTACTCTGAAAATACCCAACAGTATTTCCAGTTTTAAGATGGAACTGCAAAGCTGAAGTGAAATCATAGAGTGCCTAGTATATACCCCCCCCCCCGCCCCCTTCAGTATATCGTCATTCTGGGATACGTACTATATTTGAATGGACGTTGCTTGTTTTGATTTTTATTTATATGTTTTTGGGGGGTTTTTTGTTTTCTTTTGTATCGGTTTTGTTTAACATTAAGTGAATGTGACATGAACGGCATGGAGGAATAGATAAGGAGGCTTTCAGTTCTTTTCTTTTTACATCCTTGCCTTTGAGTTGCGCAACAGTTTGTGATGCTCATGAAAACATTATTATAATAATGATTGAGAGAGAGAGAGAGAGAGAGAGAGAGAGAGAGAGAGAGAGAGAGAGAGAGAGAGAGAGAGAGTTGACCTACGATTAAAAATACAGAGGCGGACAGGACACTCCTGATGCAAGGAGAGACAGAAAGAGATCAAGATGAAGATATGTCATTGGAAAGCAGGCTGGTTAGAAAAATACTCCATCAACTGGCTTAGCTTGAAGAATATTATGCACGTGTCGTGCGCACGCGCATATGCGCATGGTAATTACGGTGCGCAAAACACCCTTGCGCCATCTGACCCCGATCGAGCGCCCTCCTTCTCTCGCCGTCAAAGCCGTATTCCGATTAAAAGCGCTTTGTTTACTTTGAGCAACCTTTTGCGACATTTTCTTCAGCACATGGCCGCCCACATGGGCTGTTAGAGGCGAGGGTTATCCAGCCTTTATCTGACGTCGGTGCGTTTGACCTCCAAGCGTGATTCCCCCCTCTATGTTTACCGTCAAATTTAAAACGGGTGAGTACCCGATGTCTGTTGGTGTACCTGGAGGTCTGAAAAAATGCGGGATAGGCGTGCTGTGTAAGGTCAATGGGAATTGACTAAAGTGGCCGTTTTGGGGCTGTCTTCGTACTACGGTTGTAAATCCAGGTTGTCTGGAGAGTTTTGTTAAAACTCAACATTGCTTGCTCACCAAAACAGTAAACTTGCTTTTTAAAACGGTATAAACGCAATAATATTCAAAACAGCAAAGGGCGTGTCATGAAAAATTTGACTGCAAATAATACTCCCGTTATAAATCCGGTTGATGGACCGTGTGCCTTGAAATTTTGTCTAATGGCTTCCGTAAAGTGTTTGTGTTTTTTGTGGTTTATTTTTCGTTTTATTTCCTCATTCTGTGAAATTTATGCCTGGGTGGATGCGTGTTCTACTTTTGGAAAATATTCTGCCTCGTAAATAAGCAGGATGCAGGAGATAACTTGATAGCATGTTGGGTGTGTCTGTAGAACATTGTCAGTTTTTGACGAATACGTTTATTTTGATATGTTTGCCCTTTGAAGTTAATGAAAGGGGTGTATGAGAAAGGGGGGAGGGGAGTCGAGAGGGAACGGTTTGCTGAACGTTTTAGTTTCTCACGTTCCCATGAAAGCACTGTCCGGTCAAGCAGCTTGCAGAATAAGGAAACTATGCTTGAAATGTATACAATGGTTCAACTCGGTGCACACAAATGAAAACGATTTGGAGCGCTGGTGTCATTTTCAGTTACCATGGGCACCCCCATGGATTTGATGTGGTTATATCCCCTAATTAGTTGGGTTTGTATGTGGAGAGGGGTTGGGGGTGGGGGGTGGTTAAAACCTAGAGCACACCAGGGATAGTTAAACCCTTGTCTCATAGATTAGCTGACATGAGCATCAGTTGTTAGGTGCATTAAACACACACAGTGTAACGTCTCTGACTTCTTGGGGTTTTCCCCCTCTTCTGTTCTCATACTTACTTGGGAATTGTTTGGTCATAGAAAATTATGTATGTGTGCTAAGTGGGGCGTTTAACTCCTGTGATAACTGGCCTGGTACTGTCCGTTTCCACCAAGATTCAGCCTCGTCGAGAAGATAATATAGCTAATCTATTCCTCAAAATTTTAATGGAGAATGTCAAAGGAGTCGAGCTGGACTGCGAGCCTGTGGAAACGTTATTGTTGAATAACGTGAAACAAGCCGAACACTGTAATTTCTTCTCAAAGCACTTAGTATGTGAACTGCGGCAGAGACATCTCTTATGTACATCATCCGGCTATCGTTATTCGTTTCGTTTTAACGCCAGCGGATGTCTGAGAAGAAGCGTGCTATATGATACTCGCTATCGGAGAGTCGATATCGTGCTCTGCGTAATATACACGCAGAACGCTGCCCCTCCCATCCTTTTCTGTCCCAGGCTCCGAACGGCCCCCACCACTAGTGCTGTGGGGACGTTCTTGTTTCGAATGGCTTGTACTATCTGAAATCGTCTCAAGATGCAGAGAAACTGGGCAGTATCAGAGTTGTGCTTTGTAGTCCGTCGCAACAGGTTCGGTATTAAGGAGCGTCTACCCGTATCGAACCTTACCGTCGTTATCGCGGAAATGAATGGGAAGTTCTGTGTGGCCCACCCGGCTCTGTCTACGACGCGGCCACGCGCGGGCACTATACAGTGCCAGTCAGGAGCGGAGAAAGGAGAAAACGTAAAGAAAAAACCAACAAAAAGTGGCGGAAACATTCCCAAAAAGCGGAAGAAATCCCAGGCGTTTGTGAATGGGCGGCGAAGTGTTCCGTGGCGCCGGAGGGCGATATCATCCGGTGGGAGTTATGAACCGGGAGAAAGTTTCCCAGGAGAAATGTATTTTCGTGTTCCCCGTTATCTGGTGGGCATAAAGCTTCGGCTTGTCTGTCACTGGCGGGCCGCTGAGACAGACGACCTCTGTGGGTGAGCGGCTATCACACCCGGCCGCTTGTGCTCTTGTGCTGAGAAGGGGACTTTAGTCTTTGGGAGCCGAATCTGGAGGATCTTTATCGCGGTTGTTACGTCATAGAGTGTTTGTTAGAGATAGATAGATACGGGATAATCCGGTTTAGGCCGCAAGTATTACTATTATTATCCTAACCTTACCCCTCGCCCCTACCTTTCTACCTCTGTCTCTGCCCGTCTACCCCTACTCTTACCCCTCTTTCCCAGCCTACTTCTACCCCTAACCCTAACACATGAAGTGACTACATACTACTGCATGCATTGATATTCCAGTACTCTTTGGGCCAAAGCTGGAGAATGCCATAATTAGATAGATAAGTACACACACATACACACACACACACACACACACACA
>NW_004797515.1:909030-911677 GCF_000002075.1 Aplysia californica | reverse complement strand
GAGAGAGAGAGAAAGAGTGTGTGTGTGTGTGAGAGAGAGAGAGAGAGAGAGAGAGAGAGCGAGAAAGAGAGAGTTACAGATAGAGAGACAGACAGACAGACACAGAGAGACAGTGAAAGAGAGACAGACAGACAGACACAGAGACAGACAGACAGACATACAGAGAGAGAGAGAGAAAGAGAGAGACAGACAGACAGACAGACAGACAGAGACATTACTATTATGCAGAGCGAGGGAGACAGATAAAGTGTTGGAAAGAGGTCAGGGTGGCACGATAAAAGCGACACCTGCTTTCATCAGTGTGCGTAAGTGCCCCTCCCACTTTCGCATTTGCTGCAATGGGTCTGCCAGCTTCCGCGTAACTCTCAATGGAGAACTTGTCTCTAGAGATGGTGATCTTCTTGATAAATCCTTTGAACACGAACAGTGCTTTTTCTGATGAGCTGTGTCTACCAAAAGCTAGTTTTATTTGTCGTAGATTTTTTTGTCATTTTTAAGCCAATTTGCTGGTGTGTGTATTTTGTTTCTTGTTGTTGTTGCTATTGTTTTAGTTTGTTTGCGACTTTTTTCACTTTGAATTCGATGTCACTGTGTGTGTGTGTGTGTGTGTGTGTGTGTGTGTGTGTGTGTGTGTGTGTGTGTGTGTGTGTGTATGTGCATGTTTGGCTCTTTTATGCATTAGATCTATGCATTGTCTATAATGTGTAGAAAGATACAACCAAATCACAAAAAATACACGTTCACTTTTACGGACAGACACGCTTTGACTTATACTGTCACGCACCCTACCACTAATTAGAATTAATGTCGTCTGTATTTTCCAAATATCTGACAGTCAAGAGATCTTCACTATTTGCTGGAGTTCCAAAAGGGTCTATAGTCAGTCTTGAGGTTATCTCTTCCCTGGCCTTTATATATATTTAGATAAAGCAAACAAACTTGTTTGGAAAGCAGTACTGTTCTGTGCACACTATTTCCTCACGCTCCGTGTGTTTTCTTTAAAAGTACTTTTTACTCGTTTACAGCTTTCATATTAAGTTCTCAATATTTTTATTTTTCAAACAACTCTGTATCATGTTTTTGTCGTCACATGGTCTGTGTGTTAAGAAAATAGGAGGAGATAAAAGAAAAGAAATGAAGGGACCTATCAGACGTATTACTTATCTGACATGTCACTTACAAAGACTTGTATTGCAATATCGAAGACTGTGCACTCTTTCATAATTTAACTATATCTTGAATCAAAGGGCACAGAAGTAAACGTTTTGTGTGCTCTCGACTTTTGCGAGACTGGTATTTTTCCCTTTCATTTGCGCCCCCTTTTATAGATAGCAAAGAGCGGCGGCCATTACCCTACCCGGTCTAGCATATTACATGCACATGTATAATTCGTCTATCCCTAAATGGATGCCTGTTTCTTAAATATACTCGGAGTTGATCTGCATAAATTGTGCCGGACAGCGCAAACAGCGTTGCTTTATCAAATTTGACCTGGAAGTCCATTAGTGTCAATCGTAACTTCTCTGTTGACATCCACCCCTTGGCACTCATATAACATTATGCTGTTGCGAGCGCTGTAAGACCTCTACTAAAACTTTAAAAATAAACTGTCTATCGTAATCTGAGCACAAAAGAAATTATCGTACAATATCATGTTAGATGTTGTATCTTTTCCGATTGGCTGTTCCAAACGATTTATATCAAATGTGTGAATTACAAAACCAAAAACATTTGATTTTAGAGGATTGAATCAAAGTGTTCTGACCTGGTGTTAGCCCCCGGCCCTCCCCTCACCCCTGACGTGTTTGACGACATTTTCTGCAATGAGCTTCTATAAGACAACACTCTAAGTGGATATTTTGGGTCAAAGGCTTGCTATTAGTGATCAGTGGCCTCTAAAGTGGTATTTGGGAACCGAGACGCTCCTATGGTGGGATTTACTGTTTGTATGCATCTTGTTTGAATCTCCGAGATAGCAAGCAATGAAGTAGGCTGTTTCGGTAGGATTCTTTACTTCGCGTCCATCTGTTTTTGTCCTTTCAGACATTGACATTAACTGCATAGCTCAAATTACCCTTAAATTTTGAGGGGAAAAAAGCAGTGAGAACCGTTCTGTATAATTGTATTCCTAAAATGCATAATGAGCGTATGCAAGCGAAGGGCACAAGAACCCGAATAAAATTATAACGCCATAAAATCCAGCTAAACAAAATAACAACAACAACAATAACAACAACGAAAGCACCAAAGAAACATTAACAACAGCTACAACAATAACAGCAACATCTTCAACAATGACAACAACAACAGAACAAAAACAACGACTGCAGCAACAACAACAACCTCAAATGTCGCTAGGAAACAAAGGGAACTTTTTAAAGGGAAAGTGTCTGACATCGGATGGTCGGTTTCGTCCTTTTTTTCGTTCTTTGGTCGTTTCCTAAGTGAACACAGCACACTTCGTTATAAACCTCTTGCGATGAGACCACCTTGGTGCCAGCTGTCTGGGCCATCGGACAGTTCGCACAAGACTGATTACGTTGTTAGAGCCTGTAGTACTGTTTTAGCTTGTGTTGCATTTGAATAATAGATTTTCTCTAGATATCTGCCTGTTTTCTCTGTCTCTCTGTCTCTTTCTATATCTTTC
>NW_004797515.1:905649-908897 GCF_000002075.1 Aplysia californica | reverse complement strand
TATATATATAAAACAACCCACTCGTTTTAACCCGCTCAGCCTATACTTTTTTTTACAGAGTTGCAGAGTGTGATTTGCCATGAGAATGTTGTTGTTGACGAATAAACTGACTGTAACTGTGCTCTTTTAGCTTATTTTATACGCTAATTATACTGGCTTTGAGCACACAAACTATGTTGACAGTTCCAAGGCCGTTCGTTTTTCGCAATTTGGCATCCTATTATGATCTTCTGGTTTGAGTTTTCCAAATGAGAGTGGGGGTTGATGGGGAGTTTTAAGGGAAAGGGTATTATAACTTTATCGGGTGTTGTTGTTAGGTGTCATGGCGTGGTAAGGGGATGCATGTCACGACTCTCCAAACTAGTCTGTCAGTCGCCATTGACATCACACTCTCCGCTCTCTTTGCCTTCTGTGCAATTCAGGTGCCGTCATTAACAAATCATGCGATTCGCTAATATTATGAGCTGACATTTCACTATATCTGTCTAGAAAATAGAGCAATGCAAGAATCTCAGCCTCTTGCTCACCGTTACATACTTTTCTACAGTTATCGGTTTATTTGCATGTGGCTCGATGAAACCTTTGGGCTTCATAATGTCCGTCTGACGTCAAGTCCTTGGGTGTCACAAGAGTGGCGTCCGTATTAGATAATTGATATTAAAAGACGCCTTACATTTTAAGACAATAGGTGTCCCAAGATAAAGGTTTACCTTCCGTTAAGACATTAGGTGAACTAAGATCTACATTCCTTTCGTTAAGACACTAGGTGCTCTGAGATCGAAGTTTTTTGTTATTGTTGTTGTTAAATTCTCTTTTTTTCGTTAATACACTAGGTACACTGAGATTGAAGGTTTTTTTTAAGACACTGGATGCTCTGAGGTTAAGGTATACCTTCCGTTAAGACACTACATGTCCTACGTTTAACGTTTAAGACAGCGAGTGCTCTGATATTGATGAAAAGATTCTTTGGTTTTTGTTTTTTGTTTTTGTTGTGGTTTTTTTTTTTTTTACATTAAACCAGTGGGTGCTCCCGAGGTAAACGTGTGTATTACGTTAAGACACTAAACACCCAAGGATTGCAGTACTCTTACAGGACCCATATACACGTTCAAAAAAGCGTCATACCAAATTTTGATACAAACTTTTGATGCACAATTGCCCACGCACGTTTCAGTGTTTTTCCCACCAAAATTCAGTACGGTCGAAATCTTCGACATGGATACATCTGTGGCCATAGCACTAATGTTCACATTGGACTCCTTGACGGTCACCTGCGAAATATAAAACTTTGATCAAAGTTTTTACAAGAACCTACATGCACATAAAAATTTGACGACTCATAAAAAAAAAATCACATGGGTTTGATCCGTCAAAATTTTGATTCAAATCTTTTTGATGCAAAATTTTGACCCCTCTTTTTAAGCGTTTATGGGCCCCTTTACACTTATACATTGGGTGTTCTGAGGTCCTCACATAAACTCATCAGTCTTTAATAGCAGTACAACTCCTGATCTAATGAGGGCATACATTGCGAAACGTTAGCACATTGAGATACTGCTATTTCCACTCTGTTCTGAGTGTAGTGACTGTAAGAACAAAGAGCAGTGTACTTTTCTGCTGCTATTCACAACTCACGAGGTGTTGTAATTCCAACGTCCAAATATTTGTTCATACACCATGAGAATTCCATACTTACTCTCTCTCCCTCTCTCTCTCTCTCTCTCTCTCTCTCTCTCTCTCTCTCTCTCTCTCTCTCTTTCGTATCACTTTACGTGCCAAATCTTTTTTCTCCAAACACCAGTCGGATCTAGTTATGTGATATAGCACAATGTCACCCCACATGTAAGAAGTTAACATGCACCAGTTTACCTACAAAACAATAGTTAACAAGATTATCAACCTCCTGGGCACTGGGGAATATTTATGTACTGTCAAGTTATCAGATTATGATTAATCCAGTTTGGCCTGAAGTCACCTTTTAATTATTTTTAAGTACAGGTGGTTGAAGGGCTTCTCTTGTTCTCTGGGTAGGTCCTACTTATTTTGTTTAGCTAGGTTTGTGTGTGTGTGTGTGTGTGTGTGTGTGTGTGTGTGTGTGTGTGTGTGTGTGAGTGTGTGTGTATGTATGTGTGTATGTGTGTGTGTGTTTGTGTTTTTTGTTTTGGTAAGTATTTTACGGCGCTTGCAACTACATAATGTCATAATTATGTGAGCGCGCGTGAGTTTGTGTGTGTGTGTGGTTGCGTGTGTGTGTTTGTGTGTATTAATATTTATTTACTCAGAGATCGTAGTGCTGCTGATAAAGACGGATTGTTAGTAGCTGATCAGGCCAATGCAGGGGTAGCAATCCTTGCCACTCGTGAAGCAAATAAATTACTGGTATGGCTGGTTGTGGCGGGAATCTCCGAGTCTCCGAGTCCACGTGCGTTTCTCGTCTCTTCTACCAGGCCCAGAATCGTCTCCTCTCCCTTTTTGCTGCTTCTTTTAAGTAAGATACACGAGCTACTGCGACTGGTCGCCGTGTCCTCCCGGTCTTCTACACTGATGTTCAACTGTCATGTCGCTCTTTTCTTCTTAGAAGTCGGCACGTCTACTGGCTAGATGCTGCATTATTAGTTTGTTTAATGATATAAATTTGCATACATTCGTACTTCAATGCACAAATAGAACAGTATGCTTGATTTTAAAGAATTTACAAAGTTTTGCGTTTAATTGGTTGACTTTTTCATGTTGATGTTTTTCGAACCCGTGAGTTGGTTTTCTTCATATGGACAGATGTAATCTTGGTTGAATATGATTTGTTCGAAGTTTTGCTGAAACTGATCCAAAAAATAACCCCGCTATTGCCCTTTAAATAGTTGTGTTTAGATATCTGATATGTTGTCTTTGATTTAGGAACAACGTCAGGCATCCCATTGTTTCTCTCAATGGAGAGATTGCAGGAGATAAAGAATCCAGCCGATTTCTTCCGTTTTCTATCCGATTTTTTATTTACAGAGAGGTGATACATTTCATGCAGCTGGCATCACTCCGCAAGGTAGCTTTAAAGGCTGTGGGGTTTTTTTTTTAGGGGGAGTCTTATAAGTATGCCTATGTCAAGACCCGGTGTGTCTCTTACTTATACTCAGAGCCTTTGTATGCCTTTGAAATGAGAAAGCAAAGAGTTGATTATGCGCGCACGTGTGCATATGTGCATGGTGTGTGTGTGTGTGTGTGTGTGTGTGTGTGTGTGTGTGTGTGTGTGTGTG